>NC_089254.1:50109844-50292344 GCF_963930625.1 Muntiacus reevesi | reverse complement strand
GGATGTGGTCACAACTGTAACATTAGCATGGGTGGTCAGAAGAGTATGTGCCATCCGTGTGGGAGTGATAACACGAGAGGAGATATCTGTCTCAAGGACTGCATGCTCTGCTAGGCACTGAGTTCACTCCAGCCTTGGAAAATCCCATAAGGAAAAACCTGCTGAAACATATGTCCAGTTTCCTATAACTCTGTTAGATCATCATTTGAATGGATGAGATGACCAGACTGTAGACGACGGATATTGGGTATGCATTTACTGGCCTAAATATAATGCTAAGTGGGGAAAGTACTCTAAATACCTTATTTTCCCTTTATTTTCCATATCCAGTTCATCTCTAGACCTGGACATGAAAGTAGACTCTAGAGTTTGGGTTCAAAGTCTGGTTCTACCACTGACAAACAGTGTGACCTTGGGGAAATGACCCAGTTTCTCTGTGCTTCAGTTTTCTTATCTGTATCAAAAATAAATAAATAAATAATAGTAGAGATGCAGGGTTTCTTCCAAGTCATATGTGAATTAAAATATACAAACATTTAAAATACCACTATTCAGATGTGACTTTTTTCCTCACTTACCTGTTTTTATGCAACCCCACAGCCATTATTTTAGATCACTCCCATATCCTTTCATGACTGGACTGGACTCCTTGCCTCTAAGGGACAAGGACACATTCTACAGTGTCCTCTCCAAACGGTTTCTAGGTTTTCACTGTTAACTCTGCATTTGCCAGTCATCTTCCTAGAAAGCATCACTGAGCCCATCTCTTGCTTAAAACCTCTTGATGACTTCTCATCCAAAGTCCAGGAAGTCACCACGCTCTCATAAATTCCTAGATATTGACGTTAATCTTATTTTACTTAGCTTCCCACTCTTTTGTTCCACCCCTGACCTGTAGTCAGTCAGATTCTTCATAATTTCCAATATTCAATGTGCCCTTTCTCATCTCCATAACTTGGCATATGCCCTCTTCACTAAGAATGCACATCACTGTTAACTTCAGTTTGCACTTTACAACAGCTTAAAACCTCCTCTGTGAAACTGTTTCTGACCCTTTCAATCCACACAGCCTCACCACCGTAAAACTCATGAGACTATTCTTCAATTGTTTGCTTATACATGTTCCTACACTGAATTTTTTGGGGGCAAGGCCAATACATTTTCCTTCACTGTATTTCAAGCCCTAAACCTATGATTTGCAATTAAATAAATGATTACAAATGAATGAATCTGTGCCCACATATGTTTTCTAATGGTTAGCTTTATTAGACTGTACTCCATTTCTGTGAGTTGATTCATTATTTGCTTTGATATAGGTAAACATTTAAATCCCTTAAAAGCAAAATTTCACAGAACCTAAAATTATATGTTATTGGCTTGTCAAGAATAACTCCCAAGAGGGAGTATAGCGTAAACAGTGGTTTTCAAGGTGTGGTCCCTGCTCCAAAGGCATCAGAATTACCTGGGAGTTCATTAGAAAGGTAAAGTTTCGGTCTGCTTTGTAGACATAATGAATCAGAAACTCTGGGGATCGAGCCCAGGAATCAGTGTTCTAATAAGCTCTGCAAGTGATTTGGATACACTCTAATGTTTGAGAATCACTGGAGTAATTAGGGCAGACGGAACCAGATTTCCTGATTCAATTACCAGCTCTACCCCGATACTAGCAGTTAGATTGTAGAACATTACTTAACCTCTCTGTGTCTCAGCATCTTCAGCCATGACATGAGAATCATAATAATTAGGGTTGTTATGATGATTAAATGAGTTAATACACAGAAAGTACTTACCACAGTGCTTAATCAGTAATGATATTTAATTAAGTCTAGCTCTTATCTTACAAAATCATTATCCTCATGAAATTTATTCTCTGTGAGGTGTTCTTCATATTTCCTCCTTCTTTTGATTTCATACCCAGAATCTATTCTCATGCTGGTGAATACAACTACTGGTAAGTTTGATGATAACCAGGACTGAATAGATAGGACTTCCAGGCCACTAACCGCCACCATGTGTCCCCACTCAGGTGCACAATCATATATAAGATTCAGTAAGAAAGGAGAATTTGTTTTCTTCTCTAATTAATTGGCTCATGATCTAGAAAGCACTGGTTTTGTTTTTTATAACATATCCTCATAGTTTTATCTGGATTTCTTTTTTAACATCTCTTTTTCTATTCTTTAGTAGTTTTATTATTGATAATAGTAACTACTTATCAAGATGAATACCATCCCCAGAAGGAAAGCATTTCAAGAAAAAAATCCCCAAAATGCAAAACTGTATAAAAATGTTTAGGTAAGAAAATGTTTTAATGTAGGCAGAATATTTTGAAAATTATTTTTCTAGAAAATGGAATGCTCATCCATTCTGTCTGCTATTAGTTAAATACTGTACAGTTTCTCAAAGGCTTCCAAATATTTAACAGCATTTCAGTCTTAGAACTCTTGAAGAAATAGTTTTATAGTAGCAAAGTGACTAAGTGTATAAGTACAATATTTTATGGGAAAATGTCTGGAAGGATTTTTTGCCTTCATCACTAGTTAGAAAATTGCATTTTCACTTGGTATTATTTGTAATACTATCCAGTTGGAGTGACTATTTTTATTATCTTGAGCAGAGGAAAATTATATACATTATACAAACATGCATGCACTCATATACAGAAGACAGAGCTAAGTTTAAATTATTTTAAAAAATAATGCACATAAACAACTGTCCTATGGCAGTCAGCCTTTTCTGGAAATATTTAAATAAAAAGCAACCTCTCTAGGATTGAAACAAGTCAATGACCGGGCATGAAATTCTTTGCCTACAACAATGCATAAATTTTTGTTTCAGAAAACTTCTGGTATTTCTCAGCTTTCTTAGACATCTTTCTTATTTTTTTATTACCTCACTCTATTGATGTCTTAGCACACTGTCAGTTTTACTATTCAGAGAGTCAATATAGAATTGTAGACTTGTATTTCAACTATGGCATTTTAATTTTTTTGAATGCATCTTAACTAGGACATCATTGAAAATGAAACACTTAAAAGAGGTAAATAATCTTATGACTAATACTGTAAGATGACGAGAAAGGCTACAATGAAAAACTTAATAGCATGTTTAATTTTAGGTATCCCAATTTGAGAAGGCAAATTAAAGAAAGTTTCAAAAATTCAAAACGATTACGAGAAAAGGTGGCAGTAATTAATGAAGAAAGCTTACAGGATCTCACTTGATAGATGATTAGGGATATTAGGAGGAATTTTTAAGGCAAAAATGAAAGAACCTAAGAAGAAAACTGGATGGTGATACAGTTTTATAGTTCAGATCTGTAACAATAAAACAACCTCTTTCAATAGTTGGTTAACTCACATGTCAGCTGATTCTCGTGCATATAAATAATACAGAGAGTATAGTGTTTTGTATGTTTCAAAGACAACTAGTGGTGAAAATTGAGCCGAACTTCTGAATCCTGAAATTCATATTCAGCAAACATGGAAATAAAATGCTTGTACGTACAAATATACTGCTTAAACATACTAAGTTTCTGATTCAAACTCCCTAATAATTACAGTCTTCAAACAGTCCTACCCATTCATATACTAGCATTAAAACAAATATTAAAACAAGAATGTTCTCTAGCTATAGACAGACTATCCCTATTGTCATTAGAAGATATCATGTGAGTTAATTAAAGAAAACATTTCGGAGTGTTTCCTGAGATATGTATCAGACTTTACATAAAATGTTGGCATAGAAGTTTCAGATATTGGCAGCTTGATACTAGACAATGTGCATGTGTGCTATCGTGTCTAACTCTTGGCGATCCCATAGATTGTAGCCCAGCAGGTTCCACTGTCCATAGGATTTTCCAGGCACCTGGTGGAGAGGAAGGAAAGGGTGGGATGTACAGAGAGAGTAATATTGAAACATGCCTTTCCATATGTAAAATATCGAGCCAATGGGAATTTGTTATATGACTCAGGGAACTCAAAGTGGGACTCTGTAACAACCTAGAAGTATGGGATGGGGAGAAGAGGTGGGAGAGAGGTTCAAGAGGGAGGGGACATATGTAGACCTATGGCTAATTCATGTTGATATTTGGCAGAAACCAACACAATACTGTAAACCAATTATCCTTCAATTAAAGATAAATAAATTAAAAAAAAAAAAGAACACTAGAGCAAATTGTCATTTCCTGTTCCAGGCAGTCTTCCCAACCCAAGGATCACTGCATCACACTGCATCGCTTGTGTCTTCTGCATTGGCAGGCTGCTGCCTTACCACTAGCACCACCTGAGAATCTCCAGAAACAACATGGATAAAGTTAAAAGATAAATGAACACTGATTCTGAAAACTCTGGATTTTAGTATTGAATTGCTATCTTCACTGGGTGATCTGAAACAAGCCATCTCCTCTTCAAGGCCCTGCTTCCCATATATCTGTTGTAATGGGATTAATTTAGGGGTATATATGAATCAGTTGAATAACATACACTACATCAAATGCTTAATAAGATAAAGTTCTAAATAAATAAAGTGCACTAAACATTTTTTTTGGTAAAGAGCCTCATTTTGAATAAAAAATCATGTAAATAACTTATTATTTATCCAAGTTTGAGCACTTAAAATAGAGAAATGAAACTGTTTTAGATTAAGATAAGGTATTGATTGTATGAAGTGCATGGATAAAAGCCATTTCACAATATTAAATCCTATAATTTCAGCCATTACTTACAAATTATAATTCATGTATCTTACATGCTTAAATGTCTTTTTTATGTTATCTATTGCTGTATAACATGTGTTCCAAAATACTATTTAATACTGTCTCATAATTGTGTGGGTCAAAAATTGTTACCTGCTTCCCTGATAGCTCAGTTGGTAAAGAATCTGCCTGCAGTACAGGAGACCCTGGTTTGATTCCTGGATCAGGAAGATCCACTGGAGAAGGGATAGGCTACCCACTCCAGTATTCTTGGACTTCCCTTGTGGCTCAGCTGGTAAAGAATCCATCCGCAATGCGGGAAACCTGGGTTCAATCCCTGGGAAGATTACCTGGAGAAGGGAAAGGCTACCTATTTTAGTATTCTGGCCTGGAGAACTCCACGGACTGTATAGTCTATGGGGCTGCAAAGAGTTGGACACGACTGAGTGACTTTTTTTCTTTTCCTTCTTTTCTTTCAAATTTTGATAGGTCTTGGCTAAACAATTCTCCTACTCCATAGGCATCAGCTGAGGTCACTTGGCAGTATTTTGTTAGTGGCTGATCTGCTCTGGAAGGTCCCACTTAGGTTCATTTACTCCCTGTCATCTTGACAAGTATGCCTCTCCAGGCACAATAGGACCACACTTTCCTTCCATGTGGCCCCAGCGCCTCTACACATGGTTTCTGCAGCTGCAGCGTGAACTTATACAAAGCTGGACTTTCTAAAATGCAGCTCGGGGCTCCCTGAAATCAGGTCAGAACTGCCAGTCTTTCCAAAGGCTGCTCCCAGCAATGGCATGACATCACTTCCAATATACTCTCTTGATCAAAGCAGTCATAGACCAGCCCAGATTCCCGGAGAGAGGAAAACAGACTCTACATCTCAACAGGACATGTGTCAAGAATATATGGCCATCTTTAACTGCCACAAGGCATTTCTGAAGGTAACTAAAATACATATGTAACTAAAATATTCTTGAAGTATTTTTCAGTTAAATATAGAAGACTGTAGCTTTAGTGGTAGTAAAATATTTCCATTCAGTCAAATTAGCACAAATCTGGGTCATTTTAGTAGAAACAGTTAAGCCAGTCATGTGCCTTGTTATGTGCCTTGACTTGGACTAATGTTTATCAGTACATGATTAAAAGAAGAGCTCAACTTATTTGATATAGTTGGACATATAATCAAGCAATGAAATCAGTGATTGTTTAACTTAAACTGTTTAAGTCACCACCAATAAGAATCAATCTGCTAGAACTAACAGATACAAAGGTGAGTAAAACGTGATCTTCATCCTCATGGATAGAAAATAACAGCAAGAAAAATTAATAAATAAAGTATGTTCTTTTATCCTGTACAATAGGACTAACCTGTGCAAAGACAAACAGATAAAGAATAATGATTTAGACAACTATAAATTGATGGAAAGGGACACATATAGAGTGTGTGGGTAGCAGTGAAAAGTAGAAACAATACCATAAAGATTTTTTATATCATTACAAGGGGGTTAGAATTTTTTTGCAGATGATGAAAAGTGATGAGTAAATGAGGTAGCAATGAGATCTGATTTGTCATTTAGAAATTTTACTCTGGGAGCAATTTAGATCAGGAGTCAGAAAACTAAAGCCTATCTGCCAAATCTATCTGCTTTTTTTTGTAAAGTTTTTTGGAACACGGCCATGTCTATCTTTTCACTAGTGTTGATGGCTGTTTTCCTGCTACAGCTTACGGAACTGGATAGTTGCCAATAGAGACTGTATGGATGTGTGTCCTGAAATTTTCACTATTTGGCCCTTTACAGAAACGTTTGTTGACTTTTGATTTGGAAAATTGATTGGGAGGGTTTAAAATTGAAGATGGAAAGAACTATTAGGAAGTAAGAAATAGTGATAACTTCTAGAAGCTGCAGTGGGAATTGAAGAGAAGATATCCTGAGGATGTGAAATAGTAGGACTTTTGGTTGAATTAATCAGGACTGAAAAGAAATCCAGGATGACTCCAAGATTCTAGACTTATGTCACTAGTTGCTCTGTGCTTAGTCATTCAGTCATGTCTGATTCTTTATAACACCATGGACTGTACCTACCACGAGATTGTCCAGGCAAGAATACTGGAGTGGGTTGCCATGTCCTCCTCCAGGGGATCTTCTCAACCCAGTGATCCAAACCAGGTCCTGCATTGCAGGCAGATTCTTTATTGTCTGAACCACTAGGGAAGCCCAAGAATACTGGAGTGGGTATCTTATCCCTTCTCCAGGGGATCTTCCCAACCCAGGAATCAAACCAGGGTCTCCTGCATTGCAGGCAGATTCCTTACATGAACAACCAGGGGAAGCTGTGGTAAAAGTAGAGGTAAATGATAAATTTTTACACACGCTCATTTGGGAGCTCATTCAGATACAATTATCAATTAGGCCTAAATTTTAGAAGAGAGTTTCAGGACAGTAGATGGTAACTGAAGATAGGTTTTGTTGTGGTCATTAAATGGGAAATATGAGAAGATTATCTTGAGCAGATAGAAAACTGAAGATGGGCCCTGGGACATAACAACAGGAAAACAGATGTGGAGGAAAGAAGCTGGAGATAGGACCAACCTATTTAACAATTGTGTGGTATAAGAGAGATTTATTTTATTATTAACTGTGCATACTTTTATAGACAATGACTTGATACTTTAAAAGTTAATCATATGGTGCAGTTAACCCAGGCTCCACATACAAAAGAATTAAATTAAATATGACATGTAATCTTTTTTGACCTCTTTTGAAAGTTGTGCAGAATAGTTGGTATTGACATAAAACAAGAAAAAAAATTAACTTAAAAGAAAATAAACCCTTCTCAATCACATTGCCAATGGAGAGTTTTTATGGAATATCCACTTAGTGGTGGTGTTTGGGACATGAACTAGCAACTGTATCACATCGGAGCTCCAAAATGCATAATTATTTCCAGAAGACTTGAACTGTGATGTATCTATGGGAAAAAAACACCATATTCCAATAAGATTCTTTTTTCTTTTATAATTATAAACTCTGAGACTTGTCACTAACTTACCCACTTCAGTTAAAATTGTTGATAACATGATACTTTATCACAGAAGCCTAAACATTTTAAAAAGTCTTTAATACTTGAATTTGTTATGAACTGTCATTTTATTTCAAACATAATTTTATAATTATTATTTCAGAACTTTAGAAGTTCAATATTTAAAACATTTGACAATTACTATGTATTATAGTGTAAAATGAAAATACCCATAATATATGTGAATCACATGAATAACAATTTACAGAAAGTGAAAGGGAATTTAGTTTGGAAAATATAAATAACTTCACTTAAGTAGTAAGATAGTACTATACTCAGGGTTAACATAGCATATTCTCTGCTACTAGCATTATTTCATGTGAATAAATATTTTAATGTTTTAGATTCAACATTTAAACACATAATATCTGTATATAATGTTATATAAACTACATCTAAGTATAGAATAGTCTAATTGTAGAAATATCCTTTTTATTGTACCCTGTTAGTAAATGTTAAAACATGATAGAAGTTATTATGGCAGTAGTTTGCTTCCCATGCTTTTACACACATTATAAATAAATTAATGATTATAATTTGTATTAAAGAAACTAAAATTATAAAATATATAATTTGAAATTCACTATTTAAAAATAACATTTTCTAACTCCATTATAGATGATGACTATACCACTTGAAACTATGCTCTTTGAATAAGCTACGTCTACAAACTGGGGTATTGGGTCCAGGTTTATATAAAGAATAGAATATTGAAATATTCTTTTCAGAGACAAGCTTTTCTATGGTTATTTCATTTTCTGGTTTTCAGAAGTCATACATTAAATGAGAACCCTCAGTCAGTAGCTCCTGCATTTGCCTGTTTCTGGTATTAATTATCTTTTGTTTGCCCTTGATAATCCTGAGGTTGGTATGCAGATGATACGAAGCCTGCAGAATCATCTCAAAGTGTAAAAAACAATGGCATTGTCAATTCTGCATCACAACACTTTATAAATTATGAATGTTATCCACATTAAGGAAAGTGGTAGACTTTTAAAATTACTTCCATGAATAGATTAAATTACAAGTATTATTACATTTCATTTTATTAAGTGCATCTTAGTAGTTATTAGAGCAAATGAACATGTTCTCTCAATTACATAATAACATTAGAACTAAAAATTATGCATCAACACTCCCAGATGCATAATGGAGCATTGTATATTAATCACTCTAAACAATATTTCTGAGTTTATATAAAGGCAATTATTACCTATTGAACAATAACATTATTTTATTGGTTTATTAAAATTCAGTTTTGCAACTACCTCTTTTATGAAAACCGCTAGGTATTTTCCATTTTTTTCTAAAAGAAACAACTTATACAACTAGTCCAGTTTACTTACATTTGAGGATAAGATTGTATACCTATAATAGGAAAATTGTCACTAAAATACGATATCCTAGGTTAGCTATTCATATTATAGGAAAACAAATTGAAAATATTATTTCTAAAAGTTTTACTAGTCTAATTTGAAAGTTCCAATTCAATATCATAATGATACATTCATATTATTATTATCAATTTTAAACAAAGGGTTACATGCTATAAATATGATTACAATCTGCCTAGATCTATAGGATCTATTTTAAAGTATTTTGCTAGTTTAGGTGATTGATATGGTTTTCAATAGATATGCTTTTATATATCACATTTAATATTTTAAGCTCAATTAATTCTGTCAATTTTGCATTAATTAATGGTCAATGGTTTAAAAAGGATGATTATTTTACATTTGAATATTACTTCAATGTTTCAGATTAAAATTTTTCCTTTCTTATGTGTCATAAACTGTTCTCCTTTGATGTTAGATACTTTTTGGAATGTTATTTATGTTAATAAGCAGTTTTTTATAAATTTAGTTAGAATTTAATACAGCAATTTCCAATATTAACACTAATGTGCATGAATACACAAAACACCACCAATGTCTTTAAGTGTGATGGAAAATAGCTTGAGGTATCATTAATGTAACAAAATAAATAAAATTTACTTTGCATTTTTTGAACAGCTATGGAACATGGACTTTATTAAGAATACATGGCAACAACTGAACTGACCTGAATTAGTGAATTCAAATTTTAGCAACCTTAAAATGAGTTAGTCTTTCACATGGGTTAACTTATGTATTATTATGTATTAACTTATGTATTATTATGTATTATGGGTTAACTTATGTATTATCCTCCATTTATTTGATTTAGCAAGCACACTGCTTGCATTATTTATAATAAAAGCAAAAGTTACAATTTATTAAATAAGAAAATTATTATCTACTGACTGAATAATAACATTATTTTGTTTATTAAAATGTGATTTAAGGTTTACACAGGAAATTAATTTTATAGTTAGGTATATTCCTTGCTTAAACTTCTTTCATGAACATGAATTTCTTAATTACCCTTTTCTAAGTAAGGACTGACTTATTTATAAAATTTTCTAATTCTTGCAGCGAGAGAAAAATGTACAATATTTCACAGAAAGAAATATTCTATGACTACATTGACCAAATACATTTATCTTGTGTATTTTCATTACTGTTCTTAGTGAAATAAGCCAATATGACTCATTCATCCATGTATTTAAGTGAACAACAAAAAATAACACCTCTAAGATATTTTGGAACATTCGTCTTTTTATATTTCTTTTCAAGCAGTACAAATACTAAATTTTTATTAATCTGCCTCCAGTTCTTTTGTGTTTCCTTCTTGCTTGACAAGAAGTTGCTAAAATGAAAGTGTTAATAATATCTTTAAAAATAACTCATATTTAAGAAGAAAATGTTACTTCTTAATCTTTCTAATTCTGTTCTCATAAGATGAACTTGGATTTGTTTTGTTAACACTGAATCCTGTTATAGAGACCTGATTTCTTTACTAATGAATTGAAAGAAATGATATCAGGTTCCTAGGTAAGTCTATTAAATAAGGCACACACAATAGTTACACTGTTTCATGTAACAGAAAATAAATACTTGGTTCAGTCTCCTGTATATGTCTTTTTTTTTTTAAAGAGGTGATTAGGACAGGTAAATAGCATGCAAAAGATCATGGCTGTAGTTTTGCAATTTGCCTTTCGAGCATCACTGAAAAATTTCTGCTAGGAAATGAAAGCCAGGCATAATTCACTAAAATTACACTGAACGCCTCATGATCAATAGAGATAAATCTAGTTTTGTTGTTAAATCGATTTTCTCCTTTATAGAGATATATTGTCCTGATTGTTTAAAGAATAATTGTTTCACTGAGGATTTTTATGGTGATTAGGAAAAGGTAAACAAGAGAAAACTTAATGCACCTTCTTGGCACTGCCAGCATTTCAAGTTAATTTGCTAGAGATAGCAATAGAGATTTATATCATTTTGAGCAATAATGTTTTCCTGAAAGAAATTCAGTGAGGCCAATTTCCTTTCAGAAATAAGCAACCTCTGTGTTTGTTTTACTTTTACAAAATTTTCAGATCTTGCCAATATAAATATTCACTAATGCATACTCTCTCTTTCAGCTTTTATCACTTTCCTTGATTTCTTGGCATAGATCACATTGAAAAAGTCCAGATAATTTCTTTTTTGTATTATAAAAATGTTTAGACTAGATTCAGGGACAAAGGTAGACTCTGTGGATTGCTTAAAGTGGTGTTGCTGAATTATTTCTTAACCTAAACATAAGGGCTGAGCATGTGTGTGTGTGTTCTACCAAGTTTCCAATTTTTACTACATTTCATGTTTTAAATATTCCATAAAAAATTATTTAAATACAATATACTTAAACACTAAGGATGAAATAAAAACATAAATTTAAGTAATAAACCCTTTTTTTATTTTTAAAAGAATTGAAACAAAAAATGCTAAATATATTTCACTGAATGGTTTTGGTGAACCAACCAATATAAGGCTAAATTATGTATAAATGGATAATACACACAAATTTAGTTCATGTATTTGTGTATTGTCATTTATAGATATTAAATTTATTAAATTAAATTTATAGATATAAAGTATTTATTTTAATGTGCAATAATAGAGAATTTCTTAAGACCTTAAATGATCAAATTAGGTACTTTTGTAAATAGCATAATTTTATAAATAATAATATAGAATGACTCATTTTTAAATTAAAATCTAAAGCTTAATATAAGATATTCCTTTGGCTCAATAATAACCTCATTGGTATATATCTAAGATAATCATACTTCAAATGGCAATTTCTATTTTCCCATAACACAGCTAAAATATACAATAAGATAAAATTGCAAATATTTTAGTTAGGAAACAAATCCTATGGTTTCTTCCCACCTGTATGCATGTATTGTAAAATAGAAACAAAGCCTTTAACCAATTCATGATTACAACATATTTTGGATTTATCAATAAGAAATAAGAATCCTAAACAATATTGCAGCATAGTTTCTTCTTTTGAGTATGCAGAAGAAATAATACACTTATCATGAAAATTTTTATTGAACACTCTTTTTTTTAATGTCAAGCAAATTTTAACACATAACAAACTATTTAAAACCTTCTGAGAAGCATGTTCACGTGCCTGTGTGTTTGTGTACACACAAACTTGCTTTACCAGTAAAGTTTTGACTTTTCAACAATTACTTAGGTTAACTATCAACTACTCACAAATTTCATCATATATCCAAAAATTATCTTAAAAATGTTTGAATATTGAGGAACATACAGATAATGTTTAAGTATGTCTTAAAACATCAATCATTTTTCCCTTTGGTGAGCTAATAACTATGGTAGATAAAGAAGTGAAGCAAAATCAAAGTAGCTGTGGCTTCCAAACAGAAAACATGTTACAAGTCACAGACTGGAAAGATGACAACTTCTCGAGCAGGGGTGTTAGTGTTGGAGCTGCGTATTCCATTGTTGGAGCACTGAAATTTATGAAACACACTTCCCTGCTGTATTTGATGTACTTCCACTGATGCGACCCCAGCACTGTGTGTGTGTGAAGAAGGCTGCCAGGTAATTCTTTCCTTTTCTTTATAATGGATAGAAATGAAATAAAAATGATCCAGTTTTATTTAGAAATGAAACATTTAGTGGAATATAAAAGGCATACTTGTAGGAAATTGGTACATATATTTTAAAAAGGAGTTTGTTCCATTGCTGCAGTACCTGGATAGTGGTCACTGCTCATATTACCTTCATAAACACTTTACTTCAGGCTTTCACAGTGAGACACAGAATTAACCCTTTAAAAAAGCTCCAAAATATTTGTGGGAAATTCACAAGCCAGTGGTTACTTTTTCTCATGGAAATGTGATAAGGCCAGAAGATATGCTTTGAGGTCACAGGTCACAAGTAACCTTATACATATTAACCATCCTACTATATATCAAGTGCACCAAGATTTCAGCAGACTGTGGAACATTAAACCTTCTGTCATTCTTGTCCCTACTGAGTTTGATTCTGTTGAGGTTTAGTGGAATTATAAACACATATGAAAATATGCAGAATATATTTCTTTTTTGAAGTGATTATAATGTGATGTTTCTGCACTGCCAGCATTCATAATAAAGCAAATGCGATGTTTCAATGCCATATGACATCCACTGTAATCTTATTAACATGTAAGCTGCATAAGACAAAACATGCACTGTATTACCTGCTTTATTTAAAGGCATAGAACAAATAGATTTATTAATGTAAACTTTTATGATCTTTGGCAACAGACACGTGTCATCAAGTTTGAAAATCCTTGCTTTCGCAGGAACAGGTTTATCAAACAAGGGGTTTTAACAACTGTTAAGTTCTCCCTTACAAATAAAACAATAATATCCAAAGTAACTAAGTGTAGTTATAAATTGATTGATCATTTTGAACACCCAAAGAAGATGAATGACGGTGAGCAACATTTACCTGACACCCTTGAATATTTCACAGAGACAAGTTGATAAGAGTTTGTATAAATACTAATATTAAGCAGAATTAGCTTTGGAAAAAATAAAGAAATTGTACTGAGGTGAAAATTGTCACTGTCAGGAGAAATGAAGTTATATCAGAGAACAAGTGACATACAATTTTCTCTAGAGTGTTTTTAATAAAAATAGCTTTTCTTTGAATATTTTGAAGTCAGACATGAGAGGCAATCTGGGCGTTTGTCAGAGTTTGAGAGTGTGAAAAATTGCTGCCTTAAATCATTTAAGCTGAAAAGCAACTTCTTCCTGCTGAGATAATTTCACATTGACTTACCGTGCAAGCCCTTCAGGCATTCCCAGCTCAGAGCAGAAGTTTTCAAGGTAAAAACATAGAGCGAGAACATGGGAGAAGCTGGGACAAGGATCAGCAGCAACTCCAGGCGTTCAGGCACATCTGACTTTGATTAATTAGAGAGCTGCTTTTCTATTTCCACATGTACTGCCTGATGGAAAGGTAGAGTGGACCGGGATACACAAACTTGGAGTTGACTCTGTTAGGTATCAGCAGGTTTTGACATCTACCAAGCTTGCAGAATCTCTAAATTGCTGAGGACTAAATTGCTGAAGCAGACTTTTTAATTTATTCATTTTCCTAATGCAGAGAAATTATCTGAGCTGCAATGGGTTTGATTTTCAATGGTGAATAAATCAGTTACTGTAAATGTTTAGGTTAGATGAACAACTATCCTGCTGCAAAATGAAGCATGAGATATATCTACTTGGGAGGGAGGGAAAGTTTTTTGATATAACTTCATTTTTGCATTTAAGTACCATTCTATATGATTTTTTCCCTTTATTTTTAATACAAAATACTTTACTATGTTGAAAATCTTTTTATATTCCTCCATTGTTTCACATTCAATAAAATGTTTTCTTTAACTCTATATAAAATGCTAAAATTTAAGAAGCATTCCACCATTTAACATTTTATTGAAGATTAGTACACATGAAAAATCACTTTAGAAATATTGCTTTAAGGCAACCAAATATTGAAATACTATAAATTTGATTTTTAAAAATAACAACATTTAATGGTGTAAATATAAAATTATTATCTGAAATTTGAAAAAAAAGACATAAGTGCATTTTTTATGCACAGCTTCATTGCAATTTCTGATTCAGAAACAAAATACCTAAAACTAAAGCCTCTTTGTCTCCAGAAAGACAACTTTTTAAAAAAAATCATATTTATGGGTTTTCTTAAATTTTTATTATTCTAAATTAATTTATGTTACATAATGAAACATTTCCTCCACTCCCTTGCCCCTTTTCTGCTTATTTATCATGGAAACTTTTTTTTACAAGTTTTTTTTTCTTAATCTAGGTAATTTCATAGTTGCTTATTAACTTCTTATGCTTCAGTTCCTAAGTAAATCTGGCAAGATAAAAGACAGCTTCAACCAAATTATCACGTGATACTCTTTCCCATTTTAGACATTTAGGCTCACAAGAGTTAAGGTTCAAACTGATCTTGATCAACATTTTTTCCATTTCTGGTTTGGTGACATAATGGACAAATACAGGCTTGATATCAATCACTTCTAAGGTAGATTTTTGAGAAAGTCTTGCTGTGCATCAGCCAAGACATAGAGTTCTTAATGAAATAATAGGATCCTTAGTTATTATCATAATTTTTTTATAGAGAAGGCCTCACATCAGACATTGTCCCCTGCCTCTGTCAATCACATATTGCAATTAACTTATTAAATTGCACTTGAATTGGATTGACTACTAGAGAGGGGAAACTGGAAAGTTCTTGAAAACAGATTCTTCTTTTATATCCTTCAAACACTTCTGAATCAGGGAGTGTGGGATATGGGTTTCTTTCTATAGAAAATTAATTTTTCACTTTTAACTTAAATATGAGAGATTTTAAAAAACCCCTTCAGTGAACTGGATACTTACAGTTCATCCCTCATTTCTCTCCCCAACCCCAGGGGAAGTAGCAATTAACATGATAATTGAGATATGCTTAATGTATTAACTATTAACAGCCCAATTCAATTCATCAAATATGAATTTAGCTTAAAAATACGTTCAAGATGCAAAGATAAGTAAGGCAGAATCCTTGCCTCCAAGTAGCCCACTCACTGAGTTGAAAAGTAAGAAAAGTTAATGACATGTGCCGAAAAGAAGTAAGAATAAAGTTTCAGGGGGAATCAAAGGAGGAAAAAATTAATCAACAACAAAATATTTACCAAACACCTGTTGTGTGTCTGACATGTATGACATGGATCCTGACCTCTAATAGCTAGCAGATTAATGGTAACCAGACGAAAGTCAATATGTGATTACCAAACAAAGAGTCAGCATTATAGTAAAGACAAGAAAAGATTGTTGAGGGGATATATGGGAGGATATGCAGAGAGTACTGAGCCTCAGGGAATCGGAAAAGACTTCACAACGGGGACAACGGTTCAGAATGACCCTGAAAGCTTCCAGCAGAAGCAACAGCATTACCCAAAGGCACACAGGAGGGGATGGTTCTGGCATGTCTGGGGAAAGAGGAATCACCTATTGTGTTTTTTTTTTTTTTTTTTTTTTTTTTTGATTAAGTCTTTTTTTTTTTTTTTTTTTTTTTTTAATTTTTTATTTTTTATTTTTTTTTAATATTATTTTATTAGTTGGAGGCCAATCACTTTACAACATTTCAGTGGGTTTTGTCATACATTGACATGAATCAGCCATATAGTTACATGTATTCCCCATCCCGATCCCCCCTCCCACCTCCCTCCCCACCCGACTCCTCAGGGTCCTCCCAGTAGCTACCTGAATAAGAATCCACCTATTGTGTTTTAAACAGAAACACAGGAGCTATCCAGAGTTCATGGGGGCCTGGGAACTGCCATAGAACCTTTAGGATCATGCACTCCTGAAACTAAACCCAGGTATAAATATACTGATGGTTTCTGAAAAACAGGAAAGATAAAATGGCACCAGCATCAATTAGGAGTAGACTGGGTTGGAAAAAACTGAATAACTGACCAAAGTTTAAACCATGAGGAATTTATGGAGAAGGGGTGGTGGTGAGCATTTCTGTGATTCTTTCGATTACAACAAATTACTACACATTCAGAAACTACATCCAAGTTCAAGTGAAACAGAAGTCAGGAGGGTGAAGGACCTCTCCTTAGGAAGCTTGTCCCCTTACTTAAGATGTCTTCTCCAACAGACTTCCACTTAACACTCATTAGCCAGAACTGGGTCCCACGTATACCTCTAGCTGCAAGGAAGACTTGAAATCAAGCACTTAACTTTCCAGGCTCACAGTAAAGAGGCTGTAGGAATAGGGATTTGCAGCACATGTGATAGTGTACTCTATCTATAAAGGGCTAAAGTTTCTGACACGTATGTAAAAATCACATGAGCTATACTTTTTCCCAGTGTATCCCAACTACTCACTGATTCAATACACTTGTTAACAGTTAACTATTTGTTTCTCTTCTTTCAAAATAAATTTTCTTCTCCACAACATACTCCATATTCCACCATCATTTTAGATAGATAGTAGCAAAATATTTCATTAAGGAGTCAGGAACCTATGTCATTTCTGGTACACTTTTATCAAAGACTGAACAACAGCCAGTTGTATGGCCGTAATTACACCACATTTTCCTTATCCTGTCTGTGCTTCCCAGTCCTTCATCAAAAGATAGCAAAGGTAAATAAATTTAGCAGAGCATAGTGATCCTGGGGGAAGCACTCTGACAAACTCAAGAGTCTCTTCAATTTATTAAGTGAATGACCTTCCCAAGTCTATTGGAACACAAATAATGGTATTTAACTCAAGCATGCTGTAAGGGTTAAATGAAATAATAAAGGTAAAGTGCTGTGTGCAATGCCTAGTGCATATGATTGCTTAAACTTTTAAAAGTTTCTTTAAATAAAAGTTGTATTTCCATTATGAAAAGCAAGTATTCTCCCACTCCACCTACATGCAGAAGTTTGAATGTGGCACCCCTCCCCATTTCTTAAAAATGATCCTTTCCTAATTTAGTAGTTTGTGTTGATACATGGGCTTCTCAGGTGGTACAGTAGTAAAGGAATCCAGCTGCCAATGCAGGAGGCACGAGATGTGGGCTCGATCCCTGCGTCAGGAAGATCCCCTGGAGAAAGGAAGGGCAGCCCACTCCAGTATTCTTGTGTGGGAATCTCATGGACAGAGGAGCCTGCTGGGCTACAGTTCATGGGGTCACAAAGAGTCGGACACAACGAGTGCACGCATTGCATGGCATGGCTGTAGGATTTTGTCTCTTTCAGTTTCCTTATATATTAACAGCATTTCTTAGAAAATTGTTAGCACCACTGGTAGAAGTTTAGCAATTAATCACTACAGGACAACTGATTTATGGCTTATGATTGTATTGCCATTTCTTTCTGGTCCACATTTGACTGGACTGATTGGTCTGCATGGACCAGGTATCTCGTGAGCAAAACAGACGCAATGGAGCATGTCTTCCCAGTGGGAAGTTAAGTATGGTGTTCTTATGGACACTGAAAGGTAAGTGGTCTTTAAAGCCATAGAACTAGACAAGAACAATATCCCTTGAATGTTGAAAAAAGTTTCTGGTCTATCTTTTGCTTAAAAATTATCATGACTTAAAAATAAGGGGAGAAAAACAAGAGGAGGGTAACTCCCTCCTCAAATTGCTCTCTGCATGTGACAACAGTAGTCTTCAGAAACTTCACAGGTGATATTCTATTTGTATACAAACCCACAATCCCTTATGCAAAATAACTTGAATATTACAAGTTATAATTTTTCTGATTTTACAAAAGAAATAGTGTGCATCACCCACACGTGCTGTAACACAGGCCTGAAATAGCGTCCTTCAGTCAAACACACTCTATTACTCAGGGAAACTAAAGAGTGTGTGTACACACTGCCTAGGATAAATTAAGAGCTTTAGTTTTAGGTTGATTTGGGTCATGTTTTGTAACAAACTCACTGCAAAATAGAAAAGAAAATGTTTCCTGAGTGTATTTTATTTTAGAATTGGGATAAGATGTTGTGGACCTGTACACATAGGTATAATTTCCTATTACGTCATTTATAAATGAAAGAAAACATTTAACATATTAAATGAGATAGACAATAATCTTTTCCTTCCAATGGACCTTAAAATGTAAACTAATCTTTGAGATTTACTGAACTTTCTCTTTATAGAGAAGTTTTATATCTTTTTAATCATGCATTTGTTGATATTTCATTTGGATCAATAATAGCATTGGAGTAGTCTACAAAAGCTCAATACAGAAGTTTTTTTTTTTTTTTTTTTAATGGGAGAGGAAACTGGAGCAAAGGGAAAATAATGATATCAGCAAAGTTATAGGCTAGACTAGTATGAAGAAACGGACTTCTGGCCTCTGCATCTGCTGGAGGTGGATGACAAATTTGGCAGTGAACTTCCCGGAAGCCAATGCAAATAGAAGAATGTAATGAGCTTTAAATTTCCCATTGTCCATAAAATAAATACAATCAATTTCACTTGCAGTGGAGCATTCCGAGCGTCTGAAAATGGGAGTTTCTTTTCATAAAGTTTCAAAAGTTACTCCTTCAGCAGAAGCCACAAATTCTTCTTGACTATTAGTCATGTCCTTAAATGTTGATTGTGGTATTTTAAAAGCCACATTCACCAAGAGCCAAATAATGATGTTCTAGCACACAGATCTCTGACTGGAAAAATACCAATGAGCCAGACTGAATTCTTCAATTTTTCATAACCGTACTTCTTATCACTAGGGTTTTGATAAAGATTCTAACTTATGTTCTCTAGTGTCCTCCAGTAAAACCCACTGCCCATTACCAAGTTTCACTGATGAAGGAGAGTTTATGTCTTAGATGTAAGACAGATGGACAACCTAAAGACAACCTTGGGTTTATCACTAGAATCTACACTAGAAAAACGGTATGTGATGCATTTGAAATTCTGACTGTCTGCTCTACTTGTTTTGTTGCATTCCCTTCCCACCTCTCTGGAAATCTCAAAGCAGGGAGCTGCCTCTGGCATTAATCACTGATGGGTTTGAAGATACCAGGAAAGATTATGGAGGGCATATCTGCACACATCATGGTCTATGTGAATATCCTCTTGGAATTTGTAGCTGATATCTACGGACCTACATGAATGCTGTCTTGTATCTGTAACACTCTCCTTCTCACCCCCATCCCCATGACTTCCATAGTCTAAGATTAGCTTTACAGACCTCTTCTCTGACCTTGAATCAATTGTTTAGTTCCTTCCACAACTCAGGATTCTTTCGTTTCCTCTCCAGCTATTGTTTCATGTCCATGAGTCAAACTCCTTTCTGTTTTCCCACTGTGTCATTACATGAACCTTTTATTTGTGTCAAATAGGGCAGCATCAATTATTACAATTGACTTCTGTTACCAGTCTCTAAAGCAAATGTTGGTAAGTTGTTCCAGATACATTCTTATGGTAACAGTTGATGTATTACCATGATGTATTTCCACAGTAGGGTCTAGTAATAATGATGAAAGTGGAGAATGAGAGAGAAACAAAGAAAAATAGATTGTATTTAATACAAAAGAAGGAAAATTCATTTTGTAACAGAGTTTTAATCCTGTTTATTTTTTAAATAGTCTGAGATCAAATGTAACAAGATGTTGCATTTTTGATGAGTTATTGTAACGATAAAGCAAATATTATCTCAGCCTTTGTCTCTGGTAACTTAGTAGGCCATGAAACACCATAAAGCCCTTCCTTCATCATACCCTGTCTCCTTAATGGCCATCACTGTAATTCCACCTACAAACTGAGTCTGTATAATAACTTTGATTGATGCCTGATCAACTGTCAAAGTTGCAATTTATCAGTATTGGTTTGATTACCAAAGTAAAGTATTGTCTGTAATCTTCCTTGAAAGCTTACATTTGAGTCTTACAAAGAGGAAAAAAAGTATATGATTTGAACTATGCTGCAAAGTTAGTTTGTTAAAACAAACTGTTTATAGCATTATCAATCAAGGAGGGGGATAGGATTTTAGGAGATTATTCCTCTGTGGTCTTTCTGCTTTCCAAATAGTCCCCTTATAAATTAGACATAAAGATATCTTGATTGATGCAACTGATTGGGGAAACCAGATGTAAGTTTTTTCACTCCTGCAAATGTCATTAGTTTATTATTTTCATTTTTCATACAGTTTCTTCAGCTTAACCATAAAGTCTACAATAAGCTTATGATTGTAAATATACTCTTTTCATCAACTTCATGCTGTTCCTAATCAGTTTTTTTCCTTTCCTAAATTTTTTACATTGTTATATAGTTTCATATGCTCTCTTTACACCCTACATGTCTCTTTTGTAATTAATTACAACTGCAGTTAATTACTTATTTAGGCTCTGTCCTCCTGCTGGATTATATTAAATCCCAAGTCTCCCTAGCTGCAGTCCCCAGCTTCTAGAAAAGAGCCCAGCTAATCAAAGGTGCTCCATAAACGTTTGATATGAGTGCAAGCATGAGGGAGTAGATGAAGCAAAGCAACATACTTCCCATAGGGAACATGTAAAAATCAGCTTGGCATAAGACCAATGTCACATCTCTTTTGCTCAGTTTTATTTCTTTTTTAAGCCTCTGTACTTTGAGGGCAATTTAACTCATATGTTTTTATTAATCTACATTCAATTTTTCAGAATGCTCAGAAAAGCTTGTTTGATGTCCAAGAAACTTCACAAAAGAAACAAAAGACACATTCTTTTATGGATGACACTTCTTTATTGTTCCCTTCTAAGAAGAGTTTAAAATTAGAATGATTTTGTTCTCAGGTGAGATACACCTTCAAACTGAATTTCATCTAACATTTAATTGTTTTTCAAGATTTTCAGCATCTAAGGTTGACACGTGGGAAAACTATTCCAGAAGATTATAATTTGCAGAAAAATTAAGGGAGCTGATACTTTTATCACGGTTCTTGAATTTTTAGCTTACCTGAACATGGGTAGATACTGATTTGATTTCATAGTTTTAGATAAAATCAGTACCAGTGCCTACTATCTTATAAATTTTGTATACCTTACCCTCATAGACTGTAGTATTTATACAGTCACCTAAACTTTGTCTTTCAGCAATTTACAAACTCTACATAAATACATTTTTCTTACCATAGAATGTCTTCTGGTCACACTAATACCCTCAGCATGTCAGAGAGCATAAACTGTCTTCAGTATCTTCTTCCTTCCCTCCTTGATAACAGCGATGTCTGATTTTTAGCTGCACCACAGCTAAAACATAAAAAGACTCAGGTCCCTCTTAGAGATGAATATATTTTGACTTACAGAACTCATTGAAAATGTTGTTTTTCACTTCCAGGAAGTTTTCTTTAAGTGAGGAATCTGCCCTTCTCGGACTGCCTGCCTTCCTCTTTTCTGCTGGAATGCAGCGTACTTCAGAAAGCTGGAATGTCATCAGACAAACTGAGACCTAGAAAGCAGAAGCTGCAAGCTGAAGTTCATGGTAAAAGCACACAGGAGCCTGGATCCCCAGGTATTTCCTGAAGCTGCCCCACACATTCTGGATTACCTCTCTCCAGACTTATTTCATATGAAAAAGAAGTAACTTTCTATTTTGGCCATTTTGCATTTGATTCCCTAAAATTACAGATGATGTAGTTCTAAATTTAAAAAATTAATAATAAATCTAAGAAATAATTTAAAAAGAGAAACAAAATGCAAATGGCAGCAAAATATTATCTGCCTATTGCATTGCCCATAGGTAAGGGCAATGGAACTTAATTTTTAAGAAAATTGGTTACTGTTTTCATTATTTTTTTCTTTAAATTATTTCCTAGATATGTCTGTAATGAATAGTTTAACTGTATGTATCAGGCTTCTTCTGTCCTTCAAAAGAGAAAAGAAAATAAAAACCCACAACATTTTATAACTGGAGTGAGCATCAAGACATTTTAACCTAACAGTCACACTAAACTTTATTTATTCTGATTTGTTTTGCATTTTATTGTATATATTTTCATCCTTAATTATTTTCCACTTGCGTTCTTATTAACCTTTAGTCACCTGCTGTGTGGGAAGATCAGGAAATAAATATTTTGATGATGACCTGATGTATCAAATTAAATGAGGAGACTCCCTCTTCCATTTACAGTGCCTTCTCTAAGGCCAAGAGGCAGGTTATAGAGATGTGATGCCTGAAGGAGAAAAACTACCTTTTATTACCTAGTAGAATATATTTTAGGGTAAAAGAGGAAAATGTGCATGGGTTAACTACCAAGCATTAATTGTAAACTGAGTTCATTCTGGTTGAATACAAAAATTCTCCTCTAATGAACTTAGAAGACTTCACTCTTATGAAGCAAGACAAAAATGATCACACGGCCCATGAAGGGTTGGCAATGCTGAGTTCCTCACCACCCATCCAGGGTCACTGGAGGAGTCAGAGATTCTAGCAATACACTCAAAGTCTAACTTCCATTTTACCTACATTAAAACAACTGAAGTGATTAATACATGATGATCTCTCAGAGTGTTCTTCCTCATTATCTACCATGATATGAGATTATTTGTACAGGGGAAAATCGGGGAGCAACATAAGATGTCATAATGCATATTGTTAAAGGGGGTGGACATAAAAGCTGTCTCATAAGCAAGACTTAGCACATGGGATAAAAAAGAAACTTTAAGTAAACCTCTGACATGTCTCTCCTCCCTGTCTGTCCTTCCCTGCTTCACAACTTTTGTTTTCTTCATTCACCTAAGCAGTGAGTGAATGGTGAGCAACGTCCTGTGAACCCTTTCTGATCGCACGATTGCAATCACCATTGGCTCTTTTGTCAGCACCTCTTAGTTTCTAAATCTGTAAAATGCGCTTGAAAATTAAAGGCTGTACAATCTAGGCCATTATGTTAATTCATCGTTCAAAGTAACACATATTGAAAGGGCACTATAATCCATATGCCAACCGAAATAAATAAAATACAAGAACTGTCAAATGTATAAGACTCAGTAGACTCTCTGGCCTTAAAAGTCAGCATAACATCCAGGCC
Source organism: Muntiacus reevesi (assembly GCF_963930625.1). Taxonomy (NCBI): domain Eukaryota; kingdom Metazoa; phylum Chordata; class Mammalia; order Artiodactyla; family Cervidae; genus Muntiacus; species Muntiacus reevesi. The sequence continues at coordinate 50,268,609 of NC_089254.1, read as the reverse complement.
ATTAACTGACATGTTTAGATCTGTGAGTAGTTGCCTTATTTTTATCAGTGTGAACTTTGCTCGATTTTGAGCAAGGCCTTCTCTTCTAGCAGAGCAACTGCAAGCTCCTACAATGGAAACACCAAGGCAGAATTTTTGTAAAATAAACCAAGTTGTATGTCCTAGATCTGCATCTTTTTTCGTTTAGATCTGCATTATTTTTTAGTTACCAAAGTACTTTGAAAATGACCTTTATGTATCATCTTGAATCAACAGTTTCTACTAAACTCAAAAAAAAAAAAAAAAAAAAAAACCCCACAAAAAACCTTCCATCTAGGTTAACATATAGATGCATATATTAACATACCATCTTAAAACTACAAGGCAGGCACAAAGGCCACTGAAATCTCTTAGATATTATGACCACTAGAACCAGAAGAGTTTCAGTGAAGGTTGAGTAAATTAGGGAAAGGTTTTATCATTTGTGTTCCTATCTTCTTTGAGCTCTGGTATCCCCAAATGCCTATATCTGAAAACTGACTTTGGATAAAACAATGTCTCTGATTCTCAAACTTATAAACAAGCCTGTGCATACAGTCTTCACAGAAATCACAGAATCTCTTAAATTAGAAAATACCTCTACTTCTTTCACTTCCCCTTAGCTCCTGAAGCCTTATCATAATAACATAGCAAGGAGGAAATGATGTCAGCATGTCTCATTACTGGGGATGTTGCTGCTGCTTCTGCTGCTGCTAAGTCACTTCAGTCGTGTCCAACTCTGTGCGACCCCACAGACGTCAGCCCACCAGGCTCTGCCATCCCTGGGATTCTAACTTTGATCATTTAGTTAAGGCAATACCTGCTAGATTTCTCCACTGTAAAGTTACTAGCTTTTCCCTTTTGATGCCCTACTTATTAGCAGTGAATCATTAAATTCAGCCCACATTCAATGGGAGTAGAATGAAGCTCTTAACTTTTGCAGAGAGGAGGGTCTTTCTCAAACACACACATACTTACACATAGTTGGCTCCTACTGTCTTGTCATCTTGAAAATTTCCCTGGTGGCTCAGCTGGTAAAGAATTCACTTGCAATGTGGGGGACCTTGGTTCGACCCCTGGGTTGGGAAGATCCTCTGGAGAAGGGAAAGGCTCCCCACTCCAGAATTCTTGCCTGGAGAATTCCATGGACTGTATAGTCCATGGGATCACAGAGTTGGAGTGAATGGCAGCTCCGTACTTTGAGTTGATCAGCTCAAAAATCTTATAGCCATTCTCTCCATCATGAAATCCTTTTGGACTCAATCCTTTGATCATAATCAGAATCCCACCACTTTTCATCACCTCCATTCCTTGTTTATTCAAAGTCGTTGTGTGTGTGTGTTAGTTGCTCAGTTGTGTCCGACTCTGCAACCCCATGGACTCTGGCCCGCCAGGCTCCTATGTCCATGGAATTCTCCAGGCAAGAATCCTGGAGTGGGTGGTCATTCCCTTCTCCAGGGGATCTTCTCGACCCAGGAATCGAACCCAGGTCTCTTGTATTGTAGGCAGACTCTTTACCAAGGTGGCTTAGTAAAGAGGTAAAATTATAGGTGGCTCTTTACTCTGAGCCACCAGGGAAGAATTTATCATCTTTTAGATATTCAATTCCCATCTTTCTGCCTGCTCATCCCACTTTCACCATAGGGTGGGATAGGGTACTTGTCTTCTAATAATTATAGTCTCTGTGCCCTCCTGTACTTTATTCCTATAAAAGTCTCATGATCTGCTTAAAATATAATTCAAATCTTGTCATTCCTCTGCTCACAACTCTCATGATCGCTTATATCATTCAAAGAGTGTCTTATTGGTGGCACTTTTTCCAATCACTCTATATAAAATAGAAAGCTCTGTCTGGCATGCCTTGGTCTTTCTTCTTTGCTTTATTATTTTCTCTAACACATCACTATCTAACAAATTCTCTGTCTAGTTATTTATATAATTCCTGTCCACACTTATTAGAATCCAAGCTCCATGAAGGTAAAGGCACATGTCTGTTTTATTTGCTACTTTACTACAAGCACCTAAAAAAGTACCCTGCTCAATAAATTTGTTATTTATTTATTTATTTTTAATAAATTTATTTTAAATGAATAAATACTTCAAGCAATTAAGGAGAAAACAATGTTAAAAAGGTTGTGACTGAAATTCATTTTATGATGAACTATTATGAATTGAATTGTGTACTCCTAAAAGGATATGCTCAAGTCCTAACCCCTGGAACCTATGAATTGGAGCATATTTACAAATAGAGTCTTTGCAGATGAAATCAAGTTAAGATGAGATCATACAAAGATTAGGCTCACCCTAACACAATGATGTGTGTCCTTATAAGAAAATGGAAATTTGAACACAGGCAGCACACTCACAGAAGAATGTCACGTGAAGAAGAAAACGCAAGTCAGAGGGATGCGTCTACAAGACAAAGAATGCTAAGGATTGCCCATAACCAACAGAAGATAGGAACAAAACAAGGAAGAATCCTCCTCTAAAGTCTTACGGGGGAGCATGGCCCTGCCAATACCTTCATTTTAGATTTCTGGCCTTCAGAAGAGGCAGAGGACCGTGAAGTTTTGTTGTTATAAACTACCCGATTTGTTACAAGAGCCCTAGGGAACCAATGTGTGAATGTTACACTCTTCTTTATTAAATCCTAGAATAGTAGAAGTTCAGCTGAAACTTTAAAGGGAACATTTTAAAACAACCATATTTTAGATCTTTTCACAGGACAATATTCACTTTGCTTGACCAACAGCAGTGGTCTTGAGCTTGAACTCTTCATTAAAATTGAGACAACATGGGCTTTACTCAGTGACTTGTCTTTGTACAGGTTCTAAGATAGTACACGAGATGGACAACCCAGCGTGCACAGGAAACAGAGCAGAGGCTCAGGACTCCCAGAAATGGCTGCTCAGTGACCCAGTTTTTCCACGTTGGGGTGTATGTGATCACATCCCATCCAAGTTGGGATGAAGTCTAATGGATATGGGCCACTTTGGCTCACAGAAGCCATCAGCTTCAGGGTCCCATCAGCTTTTCTGTCTCGCTAGTTTCATAACCCTCTCAGAAGTATGGAACTAAGTCCCATATGATGTAGCTGATTACTCATCATTTATGGGTTATTCAGTGAACAGTTTAGACACCCCAAATATAGGTGCATAATTCATTCATTATTTATCACCTCAGCAGGAATCTGATTTATCTTGCATATGGCACACACTACAATATTACCTGTGTTTATGTTTCAAAGAGGATTAAAGCAAAGGTCAAAGCCTTAGATGTCCCTTGGGAAAAAGGAAAAGCAATAGATAGATAAATTACCCTTCTCCCATGGAATATAACACATAGCTTATAAATATAAAGCATCCAGGAACCATCTATATGAATTCATTTTAAAAAACTTTATTTGTATAGCTCATTATACAAAGTATTGAAATATAACTACATTTGTCCTCAACAACTCACCGAGGTAACATAGAATACTTGGGATCTTCTTTGTTTATTACAATCTCCAAAATGAAAAATCAGCAGCTCACGAATGGTCTTCCTACTAAATCTTCCAACACCTATATTTAGGACTCTGTGGCTGTATATTAAGTAAAATTAGGGATGTTTAGATGCATTCCCAAATTTTGGAGGACAAATTTTGTAAACATAATTAGTAACTTCTTGCCATAATCATTTCCTGACTCCACATTCGATACTGATTATTGGGAAGTAATAGTCATTACTGTGATCTGGTTAAACACTGTGTAGGTATATTTTCCCAACCGGTGATGGGTAGTTCCTGGGTCTAATCTAAAGAATGTAACAACCTAATCTCTGAAATTCTGCCAGTCATTAAACAGAGCTATGGTAAACTCCATGCTGCTGCTAAGTCGCTTCAGTCGTGTCCGCCTCTGTGTGGCCCCATAGATGGCAGCCCACCAGGCTCCCCCAGCCCTGGGATTCTCCAGGCAAGAACACTGGAGTGGGTTGCCATTTCCTTCTCCAATGCATGAAAGTGAAAAATGAAAGTGAAGTTGCTCAGTCGTGTCCGGCTCTTAGTGACCCCATGGACTGCAGCCTACCAGGCTCCTCCGTCCATGGGATTTTCCAGGCAAGAGTACTGGAGTGGGGGGGTAAACTCCATAGAACTGAACAAAGACTAGTAAGCCAAATTCACTAAATTAGTCCATAGGAAAATATATTAATACTTTTAAGAATCTGGTTTATGTAAATTAAGACAGTATAGAATCTCCAGAGAGGCCTATCCTCCTTCTTTGTCAAAATTCTGTATTATTATTCTTTTATACATTGATTTTCTTTAAATCGATACTTGTCAGTACAGTTTGATACAATACATTTATTCTACTCTTTCCATTTCTGTAGGGAAAAAATGTGCATACACATTTTTCTTCCTGACTTGACAATTTTTTAAAACTTTTAACAACACATATTTCCATTGGCATATATTAATAGTCTTAGAATGTCAAAAGGTATTGCTAATTCAGAATAATTATTACATTCAATATAGCAAACACTTTAGTATAATATAGCTCTCATTGCCTCATTTATTAAACAAATACTTAGTGAACATTTGCTATGTGCCAAGTAGTAGAAAATGCTAGGATGTTTGCAACAAGGATGAAGAAGATTTAATCACTCTCTGGCTCACAATTTGACTGAAAATAAGACTTCATGTTTTTGAAACCTTTAAAATGCACAAATTTCTATCATATTATAATCAATTGCTTTATACTAATTTTCTGGAGTTTAAGCAGAAGAATGGATAAGTGAGAGGGAAGACAGAATAAAGTTGTAACTGCCAAGGAGCAAAATGAAGAAAAAAGGATGAAAAAAAAAGAAATTTTTAAATGTTTTCAAATCTAATATTACAACATGGAGTATAATAAGCATCAGGAAAGTTGCTATAAAAATGAAACTCCCTGGTCAAATAAGTTTGAGATACTACTCTGCCAACGGCTATGAAAAGTACTTCCGTAAAGACACTTGTTTGTCTCAGTGGGTCTAAATTCACTTAACTTTCATTTTTTTCCACATGTTATCTAGCAAATCCTAGAGAACTGGTATTTTGGGGAACACAATTGGATGTGCTGTAATAAATACAGATGGGTCTATTTGATTTAAAAATAGACTTAAGTCACATTATCTCCTAAAGTATTTATTCACAGGTTGAATAAACCTGAGTCTTGAATAGCTTTCTACTTCTAGGAAGTGATACCAGGAAGAATACCACAATAGAAATTAGCTGGATATTTGTTTCCTCTCTAGTTAGAGATGGTACCAAATACTTCACAACATAGCAAGGGAAAAACATCACCTTGAGTAGATTCATTCATTTGTTAATTCCACAAATATGTGTTAGTCCATTTCTGTGTCAGGTCTGTGTTAGACATGGGAGCCACAATGGGAAGCAGAGAGACAAGGAAGGTGCACTAGTGGAATTTACAGCTAGTACAGAACAGACTGCAATCCAGTAACCACACAGACATATGCATAAATTTCAAACAAATAGCTTTTAGGAAGAAAGGATACCTTTTTTTTCTTTATGCCTCTGACAAAAAGTGATCTAATGGTCTCTTCTAGCTATGTAAATATAAAAATCAAATTACCTTTAGATGACCCTTCCTGTTCTTAGAAGAATAACTGGAGTCGTGTTCCTCGGGTAATTAAATATCTGGGTAGCAAGCTCCAGTATCCTGGGGAAACAAAGTATCGATGAAGTTATGCTCTAAGTAGCATTAAGACACCACTGTTGGTGGCTCTGCAAAGAAGTTGGACAGTTTTTCTTGACCCCAGTCTCTAGAACTAGCCCAACCATATATATCCCAGGGAAGGATGGCTGCTCCACTTTTGGGGAAGCTCTGATCTTGCAGTGAATGAATGACCTGGTAGCCATGAGAGTAAGACTGGATCCTCCGACCCCCTGGGTACGAAGCTCTCAACTAAAAACTGGCTATTGGCAAAACTTTGAGCTAGAAGCTTTGCAAGGGATCTTTGAAACGTAGAAGTTTCAAAAGGGCTCGTAACAGCTTTGAAAGGGCTCTAACCTTCTGATGCGAGCTAGAGTAAAGGATTAGTTGCCTCCATTGGGGTACATGACCACCTTTCAAAAATAACTTTCGGTATGAGAATGACTTCACAACTCACCAGCCTGCAAGTTCTGCTAAAGATATTCATTCTTGAGTCTTGAGGCACAAGCACATTGTATCTCAAATCTCAATTGCTTCAGTTTTGTGAGGTAATAGAATCAGAACTTGGCTAGTCCCACTTCTTTGGGCTAACCTGGTACCCAATGGAAGTGAATAAATAATGGAGTTGAAAGCATTTTTATGTTAGGCTCCCAAACATTCACATATAACTGACCTATGTGTCAGGAACTTTTAAAATTACTACCACAATTAGATATTTATTTGTAGCTTTTTTCCAGGTTAAAATAATGACCGAAAAGTTCCTAATAGAGCTTATCTTACAGTGAGAATAAGCATGTCATCTTCTTGTACTGCTTATCCTGTCCTCTTCCCTCACCTGTATGGGTCTGAAGTTCTGTCTGTACTGAGAAATGTAACTGCATAGAGAGCTTTATCATACTCTTAGGTAATTAGAATAGGAAAAAGGAGTCCAGAATGGCAGTGGCTAAAAGACAAGGAAAGGAAACGCCCGTGAAAACAGAACAAAGGAAGATCCCAGGACCGGAGTGAGGACCTCAGGTAAAACAAACAGCACTCCTGGCTAGCCCAATTTATATAGCGCAGGCTCAGGGGGAGGAGAAAAAACATATAAAAGGAGGAGCCAAAGGGCCAGCGGTCTCTCTCTCTTCTCTTTGCATCTTTTGGTCTTTTGGGTCAGCATGCCCTCACACCTCGAGGATGTATTTTCCTTAATTTTCTAAATAAAACTGAGCTGTAACACAGAGCTGTAACACTGATCTGTCCGAGGGCTGTAACACTGGTCCATCCAAGGGTTGTAACACTGGACTGTAACTTTAAATTTTTGTTGTAATGAGACAGAATCGAGGAAATTATACACTCCCCCAACAATACTGATTCCATATATTTCAACATTTGTTTAAAAAAAAAAAGTATTTACTTGGATGTATATCTGCAAGTTTCTTTTCACATGTGTGACCAAAGTATGGTTTAAAAATACAATGCAGTATTTACAACTTAGCCTGGACAAGAGACAAACTTAAGAGTAATTTAAAAATCAGTGCCCAAACAAAGTGAAAATTTTAAAGTTGAAATTTTCTAAATATAAAATAAATATATCTTCAAGGGAATAAGCTCTTTTTAAGTGCTCATTGTTAGAAAATGCCGCGGGAAGAAAAAGCCACCTCTAAGGACCGGTGGTGAAGGCCTTTATTGGGCGGTCGCTCTCGGGCAGAACTCCCGGGGAGGGGCGGGTGAGTGAGGAGACAAAGGGAGTCTGCGAGGAAGGAGAGGTGGGGAGAGGTTTTATATCAAGGCCAGGCGTCCAGGTCAGGTCCTTCTATATAAGGAAGAAAGCGCGGGCTACAGCGGCGGTGGGTGTCCAAGGGCTCTGTGTCCGTTCCTGGTCGTACCAAGCTGCGGGGGGGGGGGGGGGGCGGTTGGTCCCCGGAAGTTTAGCCAGCCTCCGGAACCTGTCTGCGGCACTTTTTCAGGGCAGGACTCAACACACCCGACCTTTCACTCATTTTACCATCTCTTCTCCCAAGAACATAGCAGCTACTTACTGCATACTCTTCTGTGTAACTGGAGCACTGAAATATTTTTAAGTGATAGATATTCTTAAAAACAATTAAATCATGTGTATGTTTCTATTAATATATACCACAAATTGTAACATACATTTGTTTGACCTGATAATGAAAAAAAATTATAGCAGTTTTTTGAGTTCCATTTGAGAAAGAGAGGGCTGCACAACTGACCAAGATTATCAAATACTTTTACAAGGAATGCAAGCAAAAAGGACACCTTGAATGAATGATGAATGTTGAGCAGATGCTCTAAGGGATTCAGAGGCTCTAACCTAATGAAATACAACATCCTGAGAGGTGTGAGCAGGAAAGCATGCTATTATATCTCACAGGAAACATTCTGATTCTGGTGTCTCATTCTCATGACAAAGGTGGCAACCAGAATAGAGAATAGCACAGCATGGATCCATCCTCCTGACAAAGACAGGAAGAAGAATGGAAAATAATGCAAAGTTAGCACCTTCTTGTTCAAATACATTGTAATCCCAGGGTTTTCCTCTCTTCCAGTAAGGATGTAAGACATTTAGTCTTGACAAAGTGTAACTGTGATCTAATAATTGCTAGAACTCCAGGCTTTAGAGAATTTCAAGGTTTGTTTTACAAATAGAAAAGTGTATTATCATTCATAAGTGTTTTCAGTTTCCCAGGAAGGTGATTTTTTTTAAAATAAAATATAATTGTTATGCCATAGAATCATGGATATAGGAAGTAGAACTAGGATTACTTAAAACTCATATCGTAGTACTCTGAGACTATCAGTAAGAGAAAATTATTTATGTTGGACAAAGACAGGAAAAAAAATCTACAAATGTTGTAGTTACAAAATCGTGATTGTAGCTAATAATAATACAGAACAATAGCACAGCTCAATGTTAGAATATGTGTTCATCTTTATATATGTATGGATGGGAGATAAGTTAGAGATTGTAATAATAAAATAAATTTATAAAGGTCAGAAAAACAACTCATTGTCACATGTCTTTGAAAAATATTTTTCAAGAGTCAAAACTCTGAACTGAAAGCAAAACTGAAGAAAGTCAAGTAATTTTTAAAAATATAACTTGCAAGTAAATGCTATTACTTGGGTATGTATTTCATAATCTGATCATTCCAAATTGTAATTAGGGCACTTCACTACAAACTTAATAGGCTGAACTGTTTAAAACCTTATGGATGTGATTCAGCCATACTTCATTAAAAAGAAATCTTTTGAATGTGAAATTTCAAACCTTCATTCCAAAATATTTTTTGCCATATTGAGATCTTAATCTTCTGAAATGACATCTTGAGGAGTTCTAGTAGCAATATAATAGAGGCTTTTATATACCTTAAACTGTTTAACCCTCACAACACTTCTATGAGGAAGGACCAGCTGTTCTATGCACTAAAACTAAGCACATAGCTGCTTTTCATGTGAAAAGAAATGATCTGATAATCATATATAATTTATTTACAAGTAGAAATATAAGACAAAACTGACTTACAGAAGGAGTTGTCAGCAGATCTGGATTGTGCATACATATGACCTTCTATTTGTTTTTTCTTTTAAAGGTTTTAATAGTAGTCAGACTCAGTTTAGTCAAAAGGGGAAATCGGGGATTTGTACACCTGTCCCACTAAGCTCTCCGTGTGACACCTTAACATCTCACAATAAAGATAATAGCCAAGTACACTGGAGTCACAGTTCAGTCCTGATACACTGTGCAGCCTCCCAAACAGAAGAAACGGCTTTAAGAGAAGAGACAAGTTGAGGTTTATTAGCTGAATCCCAGTTGATGAGATGTCAGAGGGGAATCTGAATGTGACACAGTAGCAGGGATCATACTGTATGGGGCGTTCAAGAAGTTGAAATATTAAGTTAAACTAATGGTATAAAAGAGATATGAAAGTCAAGGTGAAAGTCGCTCAGTCGTGTCCGACTCTTTGTAACCCTGTGGACTATACAGTCCATGGAATTCTCCAGGCCAGAATACTGGAGCGGATAGCCTTTCCCTTCTCCAGGGGATCTTCCCAACCCAGGGAGTGAACCCAGGTCTCCCACATTGCAGGTAGATTCTTTACCAGCTGAGCCACAAGGGAAGCCCAAGAATACTGGAGTGGGTAGCCTATCCCTTCTCCAGCAGATCTCTCCAACTAGGAATCAAACCAGGGTTTCCTGCATTGCAGGCATATTCTTTACCAACTGAGCTATCAGGGAAGCCCACAAAGAGATACAGTGCAAAACAAAGAGATGCACAGCCAACAGAAGTAGACGTGAAACACACTCAGAATGTGTAAGTATATAGAAAAAATGTCAACAACAACAGCAATTGCTAACATTTTCTGGTTCTTACTCTGTCATAAGCATCAATCTAAGTGTTTTATGTACATTAACTCATCCTCACAGGAATTTTATGATGTAAGATTATTTTATTATTATTAAGACTATATCATTGTATACATAGGGAGACTGTGACAGAGAGAGGTTTAGAATATGCACATTTGCTAAGGACTGAAACTAAACTAACTTAGGCAGCCAGCTGTAGAGTTTGGACCTTTAGTTACCTATCATCTTGTTGAAAGCATTACTGATAGGGGAAGGAACCCAGAAGTGAGCTGGCATTCCCAGAATTCTGCTGAAAAAAATGTATAGCAAGATAATTTTCTTATTATTTGAACTGTGCCTTTTAATTGTAATTCCAGCTGACTTGGGCCAGAAAATATAGGTTGCATGTATAGAAGAAAAAAACAGAAGAGAAGCATCAGAAAAGGAAATGAAAGGAAGGCATTCCATCTAGAACAACACATATTTGATCCTGCTCCCTGTACATGCATTATTGGTGAGCCTTTGTGCAAGGGCCCAAATGAACATAAGCCAATATTGCAATTATTTCCCTCACTAGATGCCATCTCGTGCTTCCCCATTTAGTGCTATTGCTTGTTTATATTTGCTAATAAGCTCTGAGTTATTGGTTCTGTACCCAGTCAATTAAAAGTGGTTTACAGGAAAAGGAAAGAGTGTGTGATTACCTTTTGTGAAATTCAAAAGGTAATTAAAATATGTTTGGAATTCCTGTTATATAAATAATACCGGTTCAGATTTATTTGTTCTGAGAGGGGTTACCAAATGTCATCAGAAAATGGAAAAGTTAGATTCTTGGAATTTTTCATTAAAAGAAAGGACGTCTTACTGTTTTCTTTAGCATGTACAGGAGAAAGAAGGCCTAGTGATAAGGCTGTCAGCTCAGATTGCCCAGGTACACAATGACTGACTGCTTGGAAAAATCAGGGTTGTAGCAATTAAAATGTGAAGAGTAAGCATTTAGCACTTTTCATTTTGTGCTAGTTGCTAAATGCAGTAAAATATTCTAAACATCAAAACAATGACAAAGTTAATATCTTAGGGTAACTTGATATATGTAAGTCCCAAAACATTAGCATTGATTTTTACCCTTCTTATGTCATCTAATAGAAACCTAAGGAATTTAGTTGCTATTTCTGTGGTCCAAAAGATCATATCACTTTGATATTTTCTACATCCGAAAGATTTTGTTTTCTCTGTGAAAATCTTTTAACTCCTCTAAGTCTTAATCCTCTCATCTCTAAAATGGAGTAGATAAGATATTATTAAATATTCTCTCCTCTTTATTGCCTTTCAGTGACACTTTATTTAAAGATTCTCTTCCTAGCAGTAGGGATAAGTTTAAATTATTTATATTCAAATATCTGCTAATGATTTCTATTATTAATATTTAAACTTAGTATTCAGATAAGTTTTGGAGAGAGTATGATAGAACTGATCTGTGAAATAACAAAATAAACAAATGTATGCCTACATGTATCATTAGACAGTTCTATACAAGCAACTAGAGTTGGAAAAATACTGTCAGAATGTTATAAGCAAAAATACTGATATGTATACAATCAAAAAAGCAATTCTGTCTTCCATGGAGCAATTGTCATGGAAAGCTATTGGACTTTATTTCAATAATTATACCACTGTTCAATAAAGTTTTTCAACTTATCTTCTGAAATTGCCTTAAGAAGGTATGGCACTTTTATGTTAATGGCTTCCTTAATCTTGGCAAAATTTGATAAATGTCAAGTAGGTTTGGTTACTCACAAAGGAGGATCTAATGTCTTATGGTGCTTACTGAGTGACTCTTACATAATATCAAAACAGGTATTTCAAAATTGTTTTGAACAGTGACATTTTTACAACAGTGACATTGTTGCAATTTTGCAACACTTTTGCAACTCATACATTCATCTAATTTGGACTATGGTAAGATTCCTATGAAAGAGCTTTTGCAAGGGAATTAATACAAAAAGAATATCATCCATTTGGAAGCATGATTTCTAGCCTTTTCTTTTATAAATTACCTGCTTTGGCATCTATACATCATTTATACACATTTTTTATATCTACAGAAATAGTATGAGTATCTGTCATAAAATAACTGCCATAATGTATTGAAAAGTTTATTCATCCCATATTGTATGAATTTCAAGCTTATATCAACACACGTGTAAGTATAGAATTGCACATAGTTACCTGAAAGGTAGGACAAATGATCTAAGATGACATTTTTCTTTCTATGCTATCCAATTTGTGTATTTTCCTTACTAGTATTTTTTTAAAAGAAATATATTATTTGATAAAATTATTGCTCAACTGAATTTCATCAAAATGTCATCATTTTTATGTGCTTAAAAGGCTTCTTATCCTCTATTATTAAGTGATAAGAGATTATAATTAGACAAAAATGGATATTAAATGAAAGATATTAAAATATGTTTTAATAAAATTTAGCATGAAATGCAGAGCAAATATAAAAAAAGAATTCCTTTATTATTTAGAAGTGAGATTTTAATTTTTCTAACTCATCTTATGTATTTTATATGTATTCACAAAAATATAAGCTATGCACAAACACAGGTATACATAAGTCTATTATTAACTACCATTGGTTACTTATATATATATACACCATAATTTTTTTAAAGATTTCACTTTTAGTTTCCCTTGAAACCGAATTCCTAGATCCTTAAACACTTCTATACATTTTTATAAAATGTGTATATATATATATATATATATATATATATGTATATATTATAATAAAGCTGTTTATGTTGCTACTTTGGGGAAAAAAGAAATTGCATTTAGTTAGTAAATCTGAGTCATGTTTTTTTAAATTAATCCTCTGTGGAATCTAAGTAAGAGAAAGCTCCATGAATATTTTCCTAGAAAATTATGCTAAAAACAAATTTAGTAAAATTGTAAAAATATACAATTGATGATTCTAGAGGATATTTGAAAATAAATTTAACTGCAAAACAAAAATAAACTGTTCATAATTTGACAGAAATGAGGTACTTTTTATTAGAAGAGGAAATGTGTAGTATCTAAATCAATCATAAATGCAGATTTCCAAAATAGTAGAAAGTTCAATTATTTCAGCATTTATTAGTATTTATTTATTATTATTTAGTATTGGTACTCAGCATTTACTGAATACCAGTTACATATTGGGCTTCCCTGGTAGCTCAGCTAGTAAAGAATCTGCCTGAAATGCAGGAGACCCAGGTTCAATTCCTGGCTTGGGAAGATCTCCTGGAGGAGGGCATGGCAACCCACTCCAGTATTCTTGCCTGGGGAATCCTCATGGACAAAGGAGCCTGGCGGGCTACAAAGAGTTGGACACGACTGAGTGGCTAAGAACACACACATTTACATGTTGGACCCAAACCACAGAAGACATGAAGACCATAGGTAAGATGTCATCATTCCCTTCGAGAGGCCTATATTCTAATATAAAGCTGGCATGAAAAGCATTATAATACATATTAAAATGTCATATATAAATACCCATATGCTGTCTCTGGAAAAAACAAAGCCAAAGAGATGATCATTTCAACTGTAAATGTTGAAGAAAGCTATCTGAGGGACAAGCTATTTTGACTGATTCGTGAAATTTAGTCCAGAGGTCTGTTAATACCCCATGCATACTAATTACCTGTTGTTTGCATAAGAAATTACCCCCAAATTGAGCAACTTCAATACACATTTATTATCTCTGTTTCTGGGGACCGGGAATCTGGATAGAGCTTAAATGGATCCTTTGACTTACATTCTCTCACAACTAAGGGGTCAGTCCAGGGTCTCCAGTTTCACCTGAAGCTTTGACTGGAGAAGAACCTACTACATTCACTTGGACATTTTTACAAAATGCAATTTCTCAGACATATTGGACTTAGGGCCTCAGTACCCTGCTGATTTTGGTTAGAGCATATTCTCAATTAATCCCTTGAGGTATGGGACTCTCTGACATGGCATTTTGCTTCTGAATTTGAAAGTCAAATAAGAGAATAAGTGTGCTAGCAAGATGCAAGTCATAAGCTTTTGTAACCTGATCATAGAAGTGACATCCCATTACTTCTGCTGTATTCTACTGGTTAGAAGCAAGTCACTATATGCAGCCCACAATCAAGGAGAAGGTAATTGCACATGGATAGAAATTCAAGGAACTGAGGTCATTAAAGGTCAACTTAGAACTCTGCCACAGTTCAGTTCAGTTCAGTCGCTCAGTCATGTCTGACTCTTTGTCACCCCATGAACTGCATCACGCCAGGCCTCCCTGTCCATCACCAACTCCTGGAGTCCACCCAAACCCATGTCCATTGTGTCGGTCATGCCATCCAGTTATCTCATCCTCTGTCATCCCCTTCCCCTCCTGCCCTCAATCTTTCCCAGCATCAGGGTCTTTTCAAAAGAGTCAGCTCTCCGCATCTGGTGGCCAAAGTACTGGAGTTTCAGCTTCAGCATCAGTCCCTCCAATGAACACCCAGGACTGATCTCCTTTAGGATGGACTAGTTGGATCTCCTTGCAGTCCAAGGGACTCTCAAGAGTCTTCTCCAACACCACAGTTCAAAGGTATCAATTCTTTGGTGCTCAGCTTTCTTTTTAGTCCAACTTTCACATCTATACATGACCATAGCCTTGACTAGACAGACCTTTGTTGGCAAAGTAATGTCTCTGCTTTTTAATATGCTGTCTAGGTTGGTCATAACTTTCCTTCCAAGGAGCAAGTGTCTTTTAATTTCATGGCTGCAATCACCATCTGCAGTGATAAAAATAAAGTCAGCCACTGTTTTCACTGTTTCCCCATCTATTTGCCATGAAGTGATGGGACCAGATGCCATGATCTTAGTTTTCTGAATGTTGAGTTTTTTAAGCCAACTTATTCACTCTCCTCTTTCACTTTCATCAAGAGGCTCTTTAGTTCTTCTTCACTTT
Organism: Muntiacus reevesi; assembly: GCF_963930625.1. Lineage (NCBI taxonomy): Eukaryota > Metazoa > Chordata > Mammalia > Artiodactyla > Cervidae > Muntiacus > Muntiacus reevesi. The sequence goes on along the minus strand of NC_089254.1, from coordinate 50,253,573 downwards.
CTGCCATAAGGGTGGTGTCATCTGCATAAGTTTTATTTGAGAAAACAGGAATAAAAACTTTCAACTACATGTATAAAGAAGTGTCTTAACGCATCATCTACTCAGATTGAGCATTGGGAGTTTAGTTTAGAAGCCTGTTAACATTCCAACAGACTAAAAGATTTTCATTTTACAGCTAGTTGTTATACAAGTGAGTTATTAAGAATTCCTTTTGAGCCAGGATCATACTACTAAGGGTAATTACTATTCCTTGAAAACTTATTCTCTTAACTACTATTCCTTGAGCCACTGTGTATCTATATTTTCATTTACCATAACAATCTGCTTATAAGATAAAATTGTATGTACATGAGAAAAACTGAGCACATCACTTAAAAGTACTCTTTCATAACATATATTGCAGTAATACACAGACCTAACACACAATGACTCAAAGCAACCAAAACTTATTTGTTTACATAACATTCCAATGTCTCCTCAGGTTGGCAAATGGGAGAACAACATAATGGATTCTCTCAAAATTTTCCTTTTTTTTTTTCATTTATTTTTATTAGTTGGAGGCTAATTACTTTACAATATTGTAGTGACTTTTGCCATACATTGACGTGAATCAGTCATGGATTTACATGTGTTCCCCATCCTGATCCCCCTCCCGCCTGCCTCCCCATCCTGTCCCTCTGAGTCTTCCCGGTGCACCAGCCCCGAGCACTTGTCTCACACATCCAACCTGGGCTGGTGATCTGTTTCACCCTTGATAGTATACTTGTTTCAATGCTATTCTCTCAGAACATCCCACCCTCGCCTTCTCCCACAGAGTCCAAAATTCTGTTCTGTACATCTGTGTCTCTTTTTCTGTTTTGCATATAGCGTTATCGTTACCATCTTTTTAAATTCCATGCTAACGCATTAGTATGTATACTGTTAGTATACTGTATTGGTCTTTATCTTTCTGGCTTACTTCACTCTATATAATGGGCTCCAGGTTCATCCATCTCATTAGAACTGATTCAATGGCTGAGTAATATTCCATTGTGTACATGTACCATAGCTTCCTTATCCATTCGTCTGCTAATGGGCAGCTAGGTTGCTTCCATGTCTTGACAATTATAAACAGTGCTGCGATGAACATTGGGGTGCATGTTTCTCTTTCAGATCTAGTTTCCTTGGTGTGTATGCCCAGGAGTGGGATTGCTGGGTCATATGGCAGTTCTATTTCCAGTTTTTTAACGATCCTCTATGACCCACCTCCCAGAATATTGGAAATAAAAGCAAAAATAAACAAATGGGACCTAATCAAACTTAAAAGCTTTTGCACAGCAAAGGAAACTATAAGCAAGGTGAAAAGACAGCCCTCAGAATGGGAGAAAATAATAGGAAATGAAGCAACAGACAAAGGATTAATCTCAAAAATATACAAGCAACTCCTGCAGCTCAATTCCAGAAAAATAAATGACCCAATCAAAAAATGGGCCAAAGAACTAAACAGACATTTCTCCAAAGAAGACATACAGATGGCTAATAAACACATGAAAAGATGCTCAACGTCACTCATTATCAGAGAAACGCAAATCAAAACCTCAATGTGGTACCATTACACGCCAGTCAGGATGGCTGCTATCCAAAAGTCTACAAGCAATAAATGCTGGAGAGGGTGTGGAGAAAAGGGAACCCTCTCACACTGTTGGTGGGAATGCAAACTAGTACAGCCACTATGGAGAACAGTGTGGAGATTCCAAAATTTTCATCTAGAGAGTTAGGCTGATGGTTTCTCTGTCAGCTTCAATATACAGTCACATATAATGTCACAGGGGTTTCTAGAAAACCACAGAAGACCACTTCTGTTCATATTCCTTGGTTAAACCTTCAACATGTGGCCAGCCTGCATTGAAAAGGAAGCTTAACACCATAATCAAATGGGACTTATTCCCAGGGATGCAAAGCTTTTTCAATATCTGCAGATCAATTAGTGTGATATATAACACAACAAAATAAGTTGAAAAAAAAAGCAACTATGCAATAATCTCAATAGATGCAGAAAAAGCTTTTGACATAATTCAACACCCATTTATAATAATAATAATAAAAAAAAACAATCCAGAAAGTGAGCACAGAGGGGAAATGTCTCAACAAAATAAAGGCTATCTTGACACACTTACAGGTCACATCATATTCAATGGTGAGAAGCTGAAAGCATTTCCTCTAAGATAAGGAACAAGACAAGTGTATCTACTCTCATCTCTTTAATTCACCATAGTTTTGGAAGTTCTAACCATGGCAATCAGAGAAGGAAAAAAAAAAAAAAAAAAGGAATCCAAATAGGAAAAGAAGTAAAACAGTCACTGTTTGCAGATGACATGATGGTACACACAGAAAATTCTAAAGATGCTACCAGAAAACCAGAAGAGCTCACTAATGAATTCAGTAATGTTGCAGGATGCAAAATTGATACATAGACATCTGTTGCATTTCTATACACTAATAACAAAAGATAAGAAAGAAAAATTAAAGAAACAGTCTCATTTACCACATTTCTATACACTAACAACAAAAGACAAGAAAGAAAAATTAAAGAAACAGTCTCATTTACCGCATTTCTATACACTAACAACAAAAGATAAGAAAGAAAAATTAAAGAAACAGTCTCATTTACCATTGCATCAAAAGGAATAAAATACACAGGAATAAACCTATCTAAGGAGGCAAAAGGACTGTATGCCAAAAACTATAAGACTTTGGTGAATGAAACTGAAGGTTACACAAACTGATGGGAACATATATCATGTTCTTGGATTGAGAAAAACAAATATTGTGAAAATGACTATACTATTCAGTGCAATTTACAAATTCAATGCAATGTCTATCAAATTACCAAAATGGCATTTTCCACAGAACTAGAACAAATAATTTAAGAACTTCTATGGAAACACAAAGGATCCCAAATAGCCAAAGCAAACTTGAGAAAGAAAACAGAGCTGAGTGAATCAGGCTTCTTGACTTCAGACTATACTTCAAAGCTATAGTCATCAAAACAGTATAGTACTGGTCCAAAAAAAAGAAGAAATGTAGATGATTGGAACAGGATAGAAAGCTAAGAAATAAACCCATGCACCTATGGCCAATTAATCTATAACAAAGGAGGCAAGAATACAGAATGGAGGAAAGACAGTCTTTTCAATAAATGGTAGTGGGGAAATGGGACAGCTACATATTAAAAAGTAACCTGGAGCAGTCTTTAACACCATACACAAAAAATAAACTCAAAGTTGGTTAAAGACCTAAATATGAGGTCAGACACAATAAATCTCTTAGAGGAAACTAGACAGAACATTTTTTTTACATAAATTGCAGCAATCCATTTTTCATCTGTCTCCTAGAGTAATGGAAATAAAAATAAACAAAACAAAATGATAAAAGTAAACAAAACAACAAACTGAACAAAAAGAAACAGAAACAAATGGAACCTAATTAAACTCAAAAGTTTTTGTACAGCAGTGGAAACCACTAGCAAAACAAAAAGACAATCCACAGGACAGGAGAAAATATTTGCAATGATGCAAACAACAAGAGATTAATCTCCCAAATTGACAAGCAACTCATGCGGCTCAATACAAAAAATAAACAAACAAATAAATAAATAAATCCAATCAAAAACTGGGCAGGAGACCTAAATAGATTTTCTCCAAAGAAGACACACCGATGGGCAGGAGGCACATGAAAAGATGCTCAAGATCTATGGCTGATTCATATCAATGTAAGACAAAACCCACTGAAATGTTGTGAAGTAATTAGCCTCCAACTAATAAAAAAAATTTAAAAAAAAAGAAAGAAAAGATGCACAAGATCGCTAATTATTAGAGAAATGCAACTCAAAACTACAATGAGATATCACCTCACACCAGTCAGAATGGCCATCATCAACAAAGCTGCAAACAACAAACAGCAAATGCTGGAGCGGTTGTGGATAAAAGAGAACCATCTTATGCTGTTAGTGAGAATGTAAATTGGATAGCCACTATGGAGAACAGTACGGAAGTTTCTTCAAAAACTAAAATTAGAGCTACCATATTGTGCAGGAATCCCACTTCTGTGCATATACCTAAAGGAAACTCTAATTTAAAAGGAAACATGCACACTAGTGTTCATAGCAACTCTATTTACAAGAGCCAAGACATGGAGACAACCTGAATGTCCACTGACAGATAAATAAATAAAGAAGGTGTGGTGTGTGTGTGTATACACAAAGGAATATTACTCAGCCATCATAAAGAATGAAATAATGCCATTTGCAGCAATATCGATAGACCTGGAAATTATCATACTAAGTGAAGAAAGTCAGACAGAGAAACACAAATATCATATGATACTGCTTTTATGCAGAAACTAAGGAAAAATGATATAAATGAACTTATTTCCAAAACAGAAACAGACACACAGACTTAGAAAATGAAATTATGGTTACCAAGGAGAAAAGGCGGGAGGGAAGTAGAGATTGGGAATTAGGGATTGACAAGTACACATTGCTATACTTAAAACAGATAACCAATAAAGACCCACTGTATAGCACAGGGAACTCTTTTCAATATTTTGTAAAAGCCTAAATGAGAACAAAAATTTGAAAATTAATAGAGCCTTGTATAACTGAATCACATTTCTGCACACCTGAAACTAACACAACATTTTTAATAAACTATACTTCAATATTAACTAAAAAATGAAAAAAAAAAAAGAAAAAAGAAATGTAGTCAGTTCAGTAGCCTAAGAAGGAACAGAAAATGATCTTGTTGAACCAGTAGTTTCTCCCACAAAGTAAATGTCAAAATTCTAAACAAGGCTGAGATCACTGAGGTTGAAAAAGTCTGTGTACTAGATTGTATATATACATGTACTAGACAGTATAATATAATGTATTAATATGTGCTGGTGCTTAGGGCATTCTGAGTTCCAGGTTCAAAAGAAAACAGTCGAAATCACAGAGAGGTCGCTTCTACCAAAACCAGTACAAGATGATGATGTGCTTACTCTCACTGTAGGATAAGCTCTGTTAGGATCTTTTTAGCCCTTCTTTTTAACCTGAAAAAAATTACAAGTAAATATCTAGTTTCAGTAGCAATTTCAGAGTTCCTAACACACAGGTCAGTATGTGTGAATATTTGGGAAGAACAGAGAATGCTGAGGAAAATTCATGCTATTGAATGTAGACCATGGGGAAGTTCATAGGGCTTCCCTGGTGGCTCAGAGGTTAAAGTGTCTGCCTCCAATGTGGGAGACCCAGGTTCAATCCCTGGGTCAGGAAGATCCCCTGGAGAAGGAAATACTCCAGTATTCTTGCCTGGAGAATCCCATGGACGGAGGAGCCTGGTAGGCTACAGTCCACGGGGTCGCAAAGAGTCAGACACCCCTGAGCGACTTCACTTCACTTCGGGCTATGGGGAATTTCATAGACATCATTTGTGGGAGCATCTGTTGTAGTATGCTACCATCTACATATGACACATATGCTGATGTCAAGCACCAGGTTAAAAAAAACTGAAGAATTTTTGTATCTTCTTGATTTTCCAACATTTTCAGAATATAATTGCTCTGAATTTTATTCTTTTTCTAACACCTTTGATAAACTTAAATCTACCTTAGCAGTGGTTGATCTTCAACATGATGATGATGCATTTCATTCCCTCACTGACATGAACCATACATACCTTCCATTAGTGATTCACTGACCTTATTTTTTACATCAGAGAGTAACCTAGCAACCTGATTATCCCAATCAGCATGAGGTCAAAGGGAAAACCATTCAGGAGGAAAATACTCTCCTGTTGGCTCTCTCAGTAACCACTTTGCCAGAAGTCAACTACTTAGAATGACTGAGGGCATCAAGTCCGAGCCTTGGGTCTCCTGTTGTGCATGTCCAGATGAATCTATCCTAGCTTCAATGCTATTCACTAAGCTTTCATAGTCTATTTCTTCATCTGCCTATTCACTCAAAATAGAAAATTTGAATATTTCATACAAGATGTTATATACTCCCACAGATACCATGTTTTACTTCAGTGAAAGCCCAACAAACCTAGTCCAATGCAAGCAATCCATAGAAAAAAAATCTGGTTAAGAATCTCCCTCTTCTTAGGATGTCTTAGAGTTACAGTCTTTGGCTCCTTAGATGATGGGGTTTAGGTTGTATTTACATGATTTCTGTCCTAATAGATTAACATATAATAATAATTTTTAAAAATGGGCTTCCCTTGTGGCTCAGCTGGTAAAGAATTCACCTGTAATGCCAGAGACCTAGATTCAGTCCCTGGGTCGGGAAGATCCCCTGGAGAAGGGAAAGGCTATCCACTCCAGTATTCTGGTCTGGAGAATTCCATGGACTGTATAGTCCATGGGGTCACAAAGAGCTGGATACAATTGAGCAAATTTTACTTTCACTTTTAACAAATTAAATTAGTTGGCCTTGATAACTTACTTCTAGCTATGAAATAGCCAAGATATCTACATAAGATATCTACATAAGAATTATATTCATTGTAGATCATAATCACAGTGGATATTTTCTCTAAGTTCTACTGGCTCATTTACCTGACTGCCACTATTTTGGTCCTTTTTCAGTTAATGTCTTCCTTTCCATCACAGCTCTGGCCTTGATGTTTAGATTTTTTTTTTTTTTTTTTTTGGACATTGTCTCATCTACATTGTCAACATTTCCCCTCAGTGACCTCATTCACACAACTGACCCTGATTCTCCATCCTCCAAACTGCCTGGTTAGAACATCACACTGGTTTGCCACTTTGTAGAAAATAATAAGGTTAAGCTTTCCCTTTTATGTATTCATGCAAATGAACAAAGACAAGCACAGTTCCGATAATGCTAGTAACTAGGAATGTTCTTTACAATCTGCGTGATCCCAGGAGGAATTTCCAGGACCAAAGTAGAGGAGCCCTAAGGCAGATTATCAGGGCTATGCAGGAACAAAGAAGGACATTTCCATCGAATCCCACTGTGAGCTTGTGTCAAAAACTTGATGTCTTAACAGAGAGAATTCTCCATGCACCTCTCTGCTATGTCAAAGATACTGTTTGAGCTGGACAGGACCATTACAAACCATTATGCCATCAGCACCTCTCTTTCTGTATCTAATTGAAGACTATTTTCCAAGAACAATACCAAGCCAATCATAGAAAGGCATGGCCAGTTCAACATTCCCTCTTGTCATGGGAATTTTACAAGGCAACAGGAGGGTAGCAAGGTAGGAACAAATTAGTATACACTGCACAAATTAGTATACACCAAAGTAAGCTTTTTAAGTAAGAAAAGGATTATAGGACTTTTTAAAATAATGGGTGAAGATATGACATAATTAAACCTTGACATTCAAAAGCTTAAAACTCATATTTAAAAAACTAAGATCATGGCATCCAGTCCCATCACTTCATGGTAAATAGATGGGAAAACAATGGAAATGGTGATAGATTTTATATTCTTGAGCAGCAAAATGACTGCAGAAGGTGACTGCAGCCACAAAATTAAAAGATGCTTGCTCCTTGGAAGAAAAGCTAGGACAAACCTAGACAGCATATTAAAAAGCATAGACATTACTTTGCCAACAAAGGTCTGTCTAGTTAAAGCTATGGTTTTTCCAGTAGTCATGTAAGGACACAAGAGTTGGACTATAAAGAAGGCTGAGTGCTTAAGAATTGATGCTTTTGAACTGTGGTGTTGGAGAAGACTCCTGAGAATCCCTTGGACTACAATGAGATCAAAGTAATCAATTCTAAAGGAAATCAGTCCTGAATATTCATTGGAAGGACTGATGCTGAAGCTGAGGCTCCAATACTTTGGCCACCTAATGCAAAAAGTCAACCCATTGGAAAATACCCTCCTGCTGGGAAAGAATGAAGGCAGGAGGAGAAAGGGATGACAGAGGATGAGATGGTCGGATGGCATTGCTGACTCAATGGACATGAGCTTGAGAAAGCTCCAGGAGATAGTGAAGGACAGGGAAGCCTGGCGTGCTGCAGTTCATGAGGTAAAAAAGAATCGGAATTGATTGAGCAACTGAACAACAACAACATATGAAATAATTTTGCATGTTCAGATGATGAGGCAGTGGGAGAAGGACATCTCATCTCAGTCCATACGAGAAATGCTACTGCACAGAGGTCAGGTACCTACTTCGCTCCTTAATATTCCATAGCTTGTGCATGACATCGTACAGGAAGCAGTGATCAAGACCATCCCCAAGAAAAAGAAATGCAAAAAGACAAAATGGTTGTCTGAGGAGGGCTAACAAATAACTGAGAAAAGAAGAGAAGCTAAAGACAAAGCAGAAAAGGAAAGATATACCCATTTGAGTGCAGAGTCCCAAAAAATAGCAAGGAGAGATAAGAAGGCCATCCTCAGTGATCAGTGCAAAGAAATTGAGGAAAACAATACAATGGGAAAGACTAGAGATCTCTTCCAGAAAGTTAGAGATACCAAGGGAACTTTTCATGCAAAGAGGGGCACAAGAAAGGACAGAAATGATATGGACCTAACAGAAACAAAAGATACTAAGAAGAGGTAGAAAGGATACACAGAAGAACTGTACAAAAAAGATTTTCATGACCCAGATAACCATGGTGGTGTGACCACTCACCTAGAATCAGACATCCTGGAATGCGAAGTCCAGAGGGCCTTAGGAAGCATCACTATGAACAAAGCTAGGGAAGGTGATGGAATTCAAGTTGAGCTATTTCAAATCCCTAAAGATGATGCTGTGAAAGTGCTACACTCAATATGCCAGCAAATTTGGAAAACTGAGCAGTGGCCACAATTGGAAAAGGTCAGTTTGCATTCCAATCCCAAAGAAAAGCAATGCCAAAGAATGTTCAAACTACCGAACAACTATACTCATTTTACACACTAGTAAATTAAAGCTCCAAATCCTCCAAGCCAGGCTTCAACAGTATGTGAACCATGAACTTCAAGATGTTCAAGACAGATTTAGAAAAGGCAGAGGAACCAGAGATCAAATTGCCAACATCCGTTGGATCATAAAAAAAGCAAGAGAGTTCCAGAAAAATGTCTACTTCTGCTTTATTGACTATGCCAAAGCCTTTGACTGTGTGAATCACAACAAACTGTGGAAAATTCTTCAAGAGATAGGAATACCAGACCACCTGACGTGCTTCCTGAGAAATCTGTGTGGAGGTCAAGAAGGAACAGTTAGATCTGGACATGGAACAACAGACTGGTTCCAAATCGGGAAAGGAATACATCAAGGCTGTATATTGTCACTCTTATTTAACTTATATGCAGAGTCAGTTCAGTTCATTTCAGTCACTCAGTCATGTCTGACTGTTTACAACCCCATGAACTGCAGCAGGCCAGGCCTCCCTATGCATCACCAACTCCCAGAATTTACTAAAATTCACATCCATTGAGTCCATGATGCCATCAAACCATCTCATCCTCTGTTTTCCCCTTCTCCTCTGGCCTTCAATCTTCCCCAGCAACAGGGTCTTTTCAAATGAGTCAGTTCTTCACATCAGGTGGTCAAAGCTCAGCATCAGTCCTTGCAAAGAATATTCAGGACTGATTTCCTTTAGGATGAACTGATTGGATCACCTTGCAACTCATCTCACATGCTAGAAAGTAATGCTCAAAATTCTCCAAGCCAGACTTCAGCAGTACATGAACCATGAGCTTCCAGATGTTCAAACTGGATTTAGAAAAGGCAGAGGACCAGATATCAAATTGCCAACATCCATTGGATCAACGGGAAAAAGAATTTCATGGCTACAGTCACCATCTGCAGTGATTTCAGAGCCCCCCAAAAATAAAGTCTCTCACTATTTCCATTGTTTCCCTATCAATTTGCCATGAGCTGATGAGACTGGATGCCATGATCTTAGTTTTCTGAATGCTGAGTTTTAAGCCAAGTTTTTCACTCTCTCACTTTCATCAAGAGGCTCCTTAGTTCTTCTTCACTTTCTGCCATAAGGATGGTGTCATCTGCAGGCATATAGGAGTTTATTGATATTTCTCCTGGCAATCTTGATTCCAGCATGTGGTTCATACAGCCCAGCATTTCACATGATGTACTCGGTATATAAGAGAAATAAGCAGAAGTGACAATATACAGCCTTGACATACTCCTTTCCCTATTTGGATCCAGTCTGTTTTTCCATGTCCAGTTCTAACTGTTGCTTCTTGACATGCACACAGATTTCTCAGAAGGCATGTCAGGTGGTCTGGTAGTCCCATCTCTTTAAGAATTTTCCACAGATTTTTGTGATCCACACAGTTAAAGACTTTGACGTAGTCAATAAAGCAGACGTAAATGTTTTTCTGGAACTCTTTAGCTTTTTCGATGATTCAACGGATGTTGGCAATTTGATCTCTGGTTCCTCTGCCTTTTCTAAATCCAGCTTGAACATCTTGAAGTTCACGGTTCACATACTGTTGAAGCCTGGCTTGGAAAAGATTGAGCATTACTTTATTAGCATGTGAGATGAGTGTAAATGTGCTATAGTTTGAGCATTCTTTGTCATTGCTTTTCTTTAGGATTGGAGTGCAAACTGACCTTTGCCAGTTGTGACCACTGCTGAGTTTTCCAAATTTGCTGGCATATTGAGTGCAGCACTTTCACAGCATCATCCTTTTGGATTTGAAATAGCTCAACTGGAATTCCATCACCTCCACTAGCTTTGTTCATAGTGATGCTTCCTAAGACCCACTGGACTTTGCATTCCCGGATGTCTGGCTCTAGGTGAGTGATCACACCATCAATATTATCTGGGTCATGAAGATCTTTTTGTATAGTTCTTTTATGTATTCTTGCCACCTCTTCTTAATATTTTCTGCTTCTGTTAGGTTCATATCATTTCTGTCCTTTATTGTGCCTATCTCTGCATGAAATGTTCCCTTGGTATCTCTAATTTGCTTGAAGAGATCTCTAGTCTTTCCCATTTTATTGTTTTACTCTATTTCTTTGTATTGATTGCTGAGGAAGGCTTTCTTACCTCTCCTTGCTATTCTTTGAAACTCTGCTTTCAAATGGGTACATGTATCCTTTTCTCCTTGGCCTTTCACTTCTCTTCTATTCACAGCTATTTGTAAGGTCTCCTCAGACAACCATTTTGCCTTTTTGCATTTCTTTCTTTGGGGATGATCTTGATCCCTGCCTCGTGTACAATGTCACAAACCTCTGTCCATTCTTCTTCAAGCACTCTCTATCAGACCTAATCCCTTGAATCTATTTGTCCTTTCTGCTATATAATCATTAAGGGTTTTGATATAGGCTATGCCTGAATGGTCTGGTGGTATTCCCTAATTTCTTCAATTTAAGTCTGAATTTGGCAATAAAGAATTCATGGTCTGTGCCACATTCAGCTCCTGGTCTTGTTTTTGCTGACTGTATTGAACTTCTCCATCCTATGCAGAGTACATCACATGAAATGATGGGCTGCATGAAGCACAAGCTGGAATCAAAATTGGTGGGAGAAATATCTATAACCTCACATACCAGATGACACCACACTTATGGAAGAAAGCGAAGAAGAACTAAAGAGCCTCTTGTTGAAAGTGAAAGAGGAAAGTGAAAAATTTGGCTTAAAACTCAACATTCAGAAAATTAAGATCACGGCATCTGGTCCCATCACTTCACGGCAAATAGATGGGGAAACAACGGAAGCAGTGACAGACTTTACTTTTTTGAGCTCCAACATCACTGCAGATGGTGACTGCAGCCATGAAATTAATAGACACTTGCTCCTTGTACTAAAGCTACGACCAACCTAGATAGCACATTAAAAAGCAGAGATATTACTTCACCAACAAAGGTCCATCTAGTCAAAGTTACTGTTTTTCCAGTAGCCATGTACAGATGTGAGAATTGGACTTTAAAGAAAGTTGAGCGCCGAAGAATTGGTACTTTTGAACTGCGGTATTGGAGAAGACTCTTGACAGTCCCTTGGACTGCAAGGAGATCCAATCAGTCTATCCTAAAGGAAATCAGTCCTCAATATTCATTGAAAGGATTGATGCTGAAGCTGAAACTCCAATACTTTGGCCACCTGATGCAAAGAACTGACTCACTAGAAAAGATGCTGATGCTGGGAAAGATTGAAGGCAGAAGAAGAGGGCGACAGATAATGAGTTGGTTGGATGGTATCACTGACTCAATGGACATGAGTTTGAGTAAGTTCCAGAAGTTGGTGATGGACAGGGAAGCCTGGCATGCTGCAATCCATGGGGTCACAAAGAGTCGGACATGACTGACTGAACTGGGAAAGTTACTTGACTTAATTGTGCCTCAGGTTCCCCAAAGGCTTTTGTGAGGCTGAAATGAGTGGAAACACCTACAGCACTTAGAATAATAACTGGCACATAGTAATCATAAATGTATCCACTGTTAACAATTAGATAATAATGGGACAAAAAAATTCATGTCGGGGAGACCATTCTGTCTGACTTACTAACTTGAAATAGATGCTGATAGCATCTGTGTAAGCAATGAGGGCAATGAAGAAAAGTCCTCCTACCCCAAATACTGGCAAACAACTAACCTGAACAGTCCTATTATTAATGAGTTTCTGCATTTGCAAACACATAAATAAACCCTGTGCATTCATGGCATACATGCACTCACTCACTATGAAGCCAACAGAAAGAATCTATACCGTAACCCAAGATGAAAAACAAATTTTCTCAGGAATGAAAGTAAAAGGAAACTTGAACTATTTACTACAGCAAACAGAAATGTCTTGGGAAAATCAGATGTTGTACTTATTATTAAAGGGAGGAATATAATGAACACTGAAAATGGTGACAAAATATTATAAAAGACAAAATAAATCTCAGATGAAAGGAATGCTTAATAAATAGCCAAAATATGTAAGAGAAGGCAGGGATAAAACAAGGAACTATATAAGAAACTGGGCTTCCCAGGTGGTGCTGGTGGTAAAGAACCTGCCTGCCAATGCAGGAGACATAGAGACATAGGTGTGATCCCTGGGTTGGGAAGATCCACTGGAGGAGGGCATGGAAACCTACTCCAGTATTTTTTCTTGGAGAATCCCATGGACAGAGGAGCCTGGCCATGGGGTTGGGGGTCACAGAGAGTCGGGGATGACTGAAGTGGCTTAGCCGCAGCAGCAGGTTATAAGGGAACTGAACATAAAGCATCTGAATATACATCAGCTTTAGGAATAAAAGGAGCAGAATCAATACTTCATAAAATCAGATCAGTGATTAAGGAAACCTTGAGAAACCCCCCAGAGCATAGAGCATAAAGACAAGAGATAAAAAGATAAAAGATTAGAATGTGAAAAAGAAAAAATGAAACTATATTCATGGTCAATGGTATTTTAGAAAAAAGAATTAGACCAAATGGGAAAAGAACAATAACCCTCAACCTTAGTTGGTATAAAAATCCTTTTTGTATCTGGAAAAAGATACAAGTCTACAGATGGAAAGATCTCCTTCTTCAACAAATATCAGAAGTAATTTTTAAAAATTCTTGTATTCTTACTGTTCATTGGATTGCCGTTCCAATTTGAAAAGACATAGGTTTCAGAAAACGGTAACAAATCAGAACTCCATCTCAGAGATTTAAGGTGAAAAATTACATATTAACATCTATAAGAAATTATGCTATTATTTGGTGCTTTCTGACATTACCATGAATTTCCTTTAAAAAAAAAAACACCAATTAACATTCTACAAAAATATTACAGTATTCTGTACTACAGTTTCAAAAGCACCAGGTAATCATATTGTGAACTTCTGGAATAATAATATCACACACAAATTTCTTTGTAGAGTTGTAGACAAAAGTAGTTAAGTTCCTACCCGTATTAGTTTGCTAGGGCTGCCATAACAAAGTGCCACAAACTAGAAGGTTTACACAATAGAAATCCATTCCTCCTAGTCCTGGAGGCTAGAAGTTCAAGATCAAAGTGTTGGCAAGGTTTGTTTCCACTGAGCTTGTGGGTGGCTGTCTTCTCCATGTGTTTCCACGTGGCCTTCCCTCTGTGTGTTTGTGTCCTAATCATACCAGCCATACTGGATTAAGGCTCACCCCAATAACCTCACTTTAAGTTATTTAACTTATAAAAGATCTTCTCTCCAAATTCAGCCATATTCTGTGTTAAAAGTTAGGACTTCAATATATGAACTTTTTGGTGAGTAGCGTGATTCAGCACATAACACTACCAAAATTTTTTTTCAAAAATAAAGCTTTTCTCAGGGTTTCATCCAATATTAAAAGCCAGAAGATATGGTTCAACTTATTCAGAATTTTGTGGGAAGAATAAAAGTACATAATATGATAACTCTACACTCAGTCATGCTTTAATTCCCATATGAAGACAATTTGAAGAAATTTTCAACCACATAATGGTTCCAAAGATTTACTGTCACTAATCAAGATATAAAGCTCAATAATTGTGAAACATGATCATGAAAAACTGCATACAAAATGGCAGCCATGTCAAAAATATGACTTGAGAAAGTCAGATTGATAATACAAGAAAATTAAATTAATTGTACCTTGAATTTGAATTTCCAAAACTAGTAAGTGGACATAGGAAGACTGAAGAAAAATACAAACTATTTACTTAATATCTCTACTTTTATTTTAGCTATGTCAATGTGGTTGCTGTTGTTTTAGTTGCTAAGTGTGTCTGACATTTTTGCAATGCCCTGAACTGTACCCTGCCAGGCTTCTCTGTCCATGGGATTTTTCCAGGCAAAAATACTGGAGTAGATTGCCATCTCCTTCTCCAGGCAATCTTCCTGACCTAGGGATTGAACCCGCATCTCCTGCATTGGCAGGAGGATTCTTTACTTCTGAACCACCAAGGAAGCCCAGTTATGTCAACAGGTGTGACAATTCTTGGTGTTTACAACTAGTATGCAAATTTGTTCTTTCTTAAAGGCAAACATTTGTAGAAATAAAATCAGGCATATAAATTCTAAATCATAACAGAAAGCAAAGAAAGCACAGTTTCAATCAACATTTCTTATTTTAGGGGTATCAATCTTCCTTCACATTCTTAAAAATTATTGATGACCTAGAAGAGATTTTGTTCTATGGGTTACATATGCTGACACTTACTACAGTGACAAATGAAAACTGGACAACTTCTAAGACACAATTATGGGAAATAGATTTCATTAACTAATACACATTTCATGACCTGCCAGAATGATGATGGTGTTGCTTTTGCAGACTCCAGTTTTTGAAAACTTCACTGTATGCTCATGAGAAAATGAGAGCTGAATGAGGTAGATGATGTCTTAGTATTATTATGAAAATACTTTTGGCTTTGTGAACCCTTAAAAGGATCTTGGGAACTCCCTGAGGGTCCCAGATCTTTCATTAAGAACCATTGACTTCAATAAGTAAATGAATAGGAAACACCAATAAACCCAAAAAAAGTTGAAAAAATAAGACCAAATTTATCTAATAGATGATATTACAAGTAAAGATGAAGAATGAAAACTGAGTCACTTTTGATACAAAGGCATCTGCAGCTTGACATCCCTACACTCTGTTCTGGTGGCCTCTGTTTTTCAAATCCTAAAGGACACCTTTCAGACATCATGTCTTCTGACTTCTGGTGACATTCCTGACAACTTTCCCTTTCATTAAAGTTTTTCCTTCCTTGGTCTCCATATGCTATTTTCTGCCATTTCTACCAATCACTGTTTGATGACTGTCTTTCTTGGTTAGTTGGTTGGTTTCTGTTTGTTTGTTTTGGACTTCTCAGTTCTCTGGTTTCTGTTTTTTGCCCTCTGCTTTTTTAACATTATGTTTAAGACATCTCATCTACTCTCTTGATTTAATATCTTTATAATACTTCCTCCCAGAGTTTTGAATGCATGTATGTCTATTCATATATCAAACTGCTTACAGGATGTACCTGCTTGAGCCTGTCAAATTTAACATATTCAAAATTTTGTTGAGAAGCTTTCTCCCCTGAAAAGAGTATTTTCATATACCCTATTCAATCAGTCATCAGTCTTGTTGATTTTATTGTAAAAACAAATCTATTTTCTTCTTTTGCTCTTTACTAATAACGACCTTGGAGAAGGAAATGGCAACCCACTCCAGTATTCTTTCCTTGAGAATACCATGGATAGAGGCGCCTGTCAGGCTACAGTCCATGGGACTGCAGAAGTTGGACATGATTTAGCGACTAAACCACCACCACCACCACTAATGACCTAATTCAGAACTGTTATATCTTATCTGAACTCTTCTAAAACCCTCTTGCGTGGTCTCTCAGACACCAATCTTGACTTCCTTTGATCACTTTCCATCTGCATTCAGAGCAATCATCCTAAAAGCCAAATGCTGCCATTTTAACCAAAACTTAAAAACTTCATTACCTACAATGCATCTTAGTATGATATATAAGTCCCACTACACACCTCTATCATGGAATCTCTGCTACTCTGATAATGACATCATAAACAAATGCCATTATATATAGAGGGAGATATTTTTGACAATAAAAGTCTTCCCAGGTGGTGTTAGTGGTAAAGAACCTGACTGCCAATGCAGACAGAGGTAAGATAACTGGGTTCGATCCCTGAGTCAGGAAGATCCCCTGGAGAAGGAAATGGCAACCCATTCCAGTATTCTTGCGTGGAGAATTCCATGGAGAGAGGAGCGTAGCGGGCTACAGTCCATAGGGTTGCACAGAGTCGGACACAACTGAAGCAACCTAGCACACACACCAAAGTCAGTATTTTTCATCTCATTTGAATTGATTTTTCATTTATGAAACTCGGTAAAAATTAAAATGTAATTAAAAATATTGTAATAGCTGTATATACAAGAGGTGAATATGCCATCATTAAGAATGAAAAAGAGGATAAGCAAACACATGTAAATGTGAAAATTAGAGAAACTCTTTTAAATAATGTATGGTATAGTTATTCTAAATATCCATTAAATAACTTTTATGTATATTTTTAGCAACATGGAAACTATTTATGCTGGAATTTTATGTTGAAAAAGATTATAAAATTGCACATAAACTATGATCAAATCTATGCTTAAAATATAAATACACACACACACACACACACACACACACACATAAATACACACACAACCAAACTGGTAACACTGATTTTATGAAGCATATTTTTCTTTTTTCCCTCTCCAATTGTTTGATAATGCACTCTTGCTGCAATTTTTCTTGTTTTTAAAGATTCATGAAACTTTAAATCTTGGAGTTTTCTTGACATTATACTAATACCAATATTTTTATCCTTGATATGACATAAAATCTTAAACAGAAATTGTCCACTGGGTTTAATTTTTTTCTCTTTTCACTATGATATTTTGGGATTTATTTTAAATGGTACCAATGTAGAAATTAAGGTTTACACTCTTAAAGTAAATAAATCATCTATTTAAAATATCTATAATTTACCTTAGACATTTAATCTCTATAGTGGTTAAGAGCTCAAGATCTGAAGCTAGACTGCTTGGGTTTGTCACCTCAGCTCTGCCACTTACTAATGGTGTGATCTTCGACAAGTTATTTAACTTCAATGCACCTTAATTTTCACAAGTGTAAAATGGGAATAATAATTACACCAACCTCATGTAGTTGATAAGGATAAAATGACTAAAATAAGTAGAGCACTAAGAACAGTGTTGGGTACATACCAAACACTAAATAAATGTCAGTTGTTAGCTATTATCACCACAATATTATGTATTAGCATATTAAATATCTTACCATACAATATATAATTTTATATACATTGTAATTAGTTTTTTTCACATGCATTATTCATTTGCAATCATACCACATATCTGTGAACTAGAGCAGATATTACAACTGTTTTTGCATATGAGAAGTGAAAATCTCACAGAGACTGGGTCACTTGCCCAGAGTTTGAAAATTAGACATTTACCAGATAAAACACACTGACTCATGAATATTCTAATGCTGCCCCAGGGCCCAGGCTCATCATGACCAAAGTATCTGAGTGAGATGAATTCCCTGGCCAAAGGCAAGAAGTTGAAGATCTCTGCTTGTTTTCGTTTCTTATTTCAATATAAATGGGCAGACACTTATAAATGTTTAACAACAGGCTGGGATGGGAGGAAGCTCTGATTTATATTTATGTGGCCACTTCCTGTTTCTGGGGTATAAATACTCCTACGATGGACAATTGCAAGTTACCATGTGGTGTCAGTGAATACAGAGTTTGGAAGTGATGCTCATAGTGGCTCAGTCTAACCAAAATGGGCTGGTTCCAGTATACCAAGGAACACAAAAGCAACAAATGACTACAAATGTAAAACTTTGCCCATGTTTGGTCTCAGAGCTTAAATTAACATTGAAGCATTCCTCTAGCTCAGACTGTATAGGAATTGTTGCTAACCCGACCACTTTGTTTTCACCTAACACTTCAGAATCACTTCACATTAGAATAGCTGTTGAGATATAAAAATCTCCCAGGTCGTATCTTTTTCTTTCTGGGTTTCAGTGTTACCCTGAACCATCCAGAGGTGCTTGCCAGTTTATCATTTTCAACGCACATTGAAAATGTGCACATTTTCAATGCACATATTTTGAAATGCTTACTGGATCTCCTCTAAGTTATCAAGAAAACCACATTAATTAGTGTTGCTTATCCTCAGGGGAGGTCAAGGAAGGATACCAAAGGCTTCACAGTTGATCTGTCTAGATCTTCCGCTGACTTTATCAAAGGTAGACACCGTACTTTTTCAGAGGGGCATGTTTCATATTCTTCTACATTCCAGGGCTCTGGGTTCTTGCCTGCCTGAGTAGCCTGACATTGGTATGAGGTCAGAGGAGGGCATTTTCTTCTGGTTCCCCTATCACCACAGTGAAAACACAGTTTATTCAACTTGGACTCACCACCTGGTTCAAGAGAGCTTGAGAGAAATCTGATTATTTTCTGATTTGTCTTGTAAAATTGCCAAGCGCAATTACCTCAGAAATGGCAGGCCAAGAGCTCCCGGCTTCTTTACAAACACAAATGGATATCTGAATAATCATGGGTTCCCAGCTTGAACCACTGGTAAAAGTTGCTTGCCTTATTATTATCCTAAGTACCATTGTACTATTTGCATTTACTGAAAGGAAATATCCAAAAGACTATACTTCCAGTGCCCTCGACATATATTTAGCTATGGATCAGGCTGACTTAGCAGGGTCTAACTGGTTATCCACAAATCTGGTTCTGATGTGAGGCATTAGTGCTTCAGATTCTCAGAATACAAGATAGAGTTGCCTGTTGAACTCTTCAAAGATCACTGGTGATTAGAAAAACCCTCCTCTACTGACATGAGGGGAAAGTGACAGTGCTGGAAAGCATCAGCTCTTGATTAGAAAGGCATGAGCCTCCTCCTCCTCCTCATTTTCCTACTTTCGCCCTCCCCACCGTGTACAACAGCTTCAGAAACAGTCACTCAGGGACTGGCTTCTAGATTTTTCTGTATTGAGTTTGACAGTTGAGGCTTAATGATAAGTTACCTGGCTACAGCAGAAACAACTTTATTTTGTGCAGTATGCTAAGCCTTTGCCCTGCTGGTAGAAGGAGCAAGAGAAACAGTATTGATTAAAAGAATTTTATGCAAATATGCTTCAGCGTGAGTATCACAATAATACACCATATTTAAAATGTTGCAGCATCTAACGTTTACACTGGCATTGTTTGTATCCACAAGAAATGCTCTTGAACAAATTACAAAGGAAGGAGAAGGAGTTTAAAAATCTGAGTGCACACATGCCAGTCTTCCATCCTCTGAAAGCTGACCCTGAGATAAAGATTTAGGTCAAGTAGTTTACGTGGGGATGATCCTAGGAAGCGCAGTGTGAGGATGACAGGATGAGAAGGGAAGAGAGGAGGGCCATAAAGAGGAAGAGTTAATGGCTAAATTTCCACTATGAGCAACTGGAAATCAATGCCCTTGGAATCATCCACAGACGATGAAAACACACCTCTAAGGTAGGAGATAACTGGGGTACTTAGCCATCTCTCTTCCATCAGTATTTGAGGGTGGCTCTTGGTGATTTTATAAATAAGACACAATGGACTTGTCATGTACTCTAGGTGAACATCATGTCTAGTAGAGAGAGACAGACTCTATTCTTAACACAGGAAGCCATTGGTATGTATAACTGTGCATCAAAGCTACAAGTGAACTTGAATGGGCCAAGAGGATATAAAGCACTGGCAGTGCCTGTTATAACACATTGAGTTCAAGCAGGAGTGGCTCAAGATTGGAAGGAATCAAAAGGCAAGGACCAAGCATGCAAAGGAAATGATGGCAGGTATTAAATAAGCCAAGTAACATGCCTCCCCTCCACCCCTCCACTCTTGTTGCTTCTCTCCTTTCTGAAGATTCCCTAACATGATGGTAAATTTCCACATACCTTGCCGGTGAGTCCTACCGAAACCCACAAATCCTACCCATTTCTCCATTCCCCAGGCCTGGCCTCCCACCTCTCTTGTGAAACGCACATGTTCTGTTGCCCATTTCCTCAGAGACATTTTCTGCTTTCAAAAGTGACATATCCTTACCAGATAAAGTTTCATGGGCTAAAAGGTTGTTGACTAACATATTATCTTACCCAAAGATGTTTATAATTTGTCTGTGGACTCAGTTCAGTTCAGTTCAGTCTCTCAGTCGTGTCCAACTCTTTGTGACCCCATGAATCGCAGCATGCCAGGCCTCCCTGTCCATCACCAACTCCTGGAGTTTACTCAAACTCATGTCCATTGAGTCGGTGATGCCATCTAGCCATCTCATCCTCTGTTGTCCCCTTCTCTTCCTGCCCCCAATCCCTCCCAGCATCAGGGTCTTTTCCAATGAGTCAACTCTTCACATGAGGTGGCCAAATACTGGAGTTTCAGCTTCAGCATCAGTCCTTACAATGAACACCCAGGACTGATCTCCTCTAGGATGAACTGGTTGGATCTCCTTCCAGTCCAAGGGACTCTCAACAGTCTTCTCTAACACCACAGTTCAAAAGCATCAATTTTTCAGCATTCAGTTTTCTTCACAGTCCAACTCTCACATCCATACATGACCACTGGAAAAACCATAGCCTTGACTAGACAGAACTTTGTTGGCGAAGTAATATCTCTGCTTTTTAATATGCTATCTAGGTTGGTCATAACTTTCCTTCCAAGGAGTAAGCGTCTTTTAATTTCATGACTGCAATAACCATCTGCAGTGATTTTGGAGCCCAAAAAAATAAAGTCTGACACTGTTTCCACTGTTTCCCCATCTATTTGCCATGAAGTGATGGAACCAGATGTCACGATCTTAGTTTTCTGAATGCTGGACTTTAAACCAACTTTTTCACTCTCCTCTTTCATTTTCATCAAGAGGCTTTTTAGTTCCTCTTCACTTTTGTCAGTGGACTAATGATACTTAATTCATCAAGGGGATAATTAGCAGTGCACTTTTAGATAAAATGGCAGATAAATGGTATGAGAATTTGAAGGCATGGGGCACTCTTATTTACTTATGAGATTTTATTTCCCTAAAGGTTTCAATTAAGAAATATATCCCCATTTAGATATTCACAGAGATTAATGTTATATTGAAATCTCTAAGTCTGGTTTAATATACCTATTTATTATGTAAATCAGTTGTTCCTCACATAGTTTACTAAAGAATCATTTAAACAATGCTTAACCTATTTTCTTCATTACCTTTTAAAATATAATATTTGACATATATGAATTCATGCTTTATATATATATATATATGTATATATATATATAAACATAATAACATATCAAAATACTTCTGAACTCACCATAATCCAAGAATGAAAAATTCACCAATAACTTGGTATATATCTATACAGACCTCTTATCTCACCCCACAAAGTAACCAACCCCATCTTGAATTCTATATTTGTCATTATTTTTTCTTTAAAAAGATTTCAATATATGGTAGATAAATTAGTAATACATGGGCTAGTCCTGCTTGTTTGTGACATTTATTAAAGCACAATATGCAGCATTCTGGGGCTTGTAGTTTTTCAATTTTTAATTTTCAATGTTCCATTCCTAATATTCATCCATATGGCTGCATGTAACCTGTAGCTGCTGCTGACCATTCCTTTTCACTACCATATACATTTCCACTGTGAATATACTTCTATTTGTATATCCAGAATCCTATTAATATACGTTGGAGTTGTTTTCAGTCCTTTTGATCTTTTATGCAATTTTCCTTTATTCTTATACTTACTTCCTGGTGCATATACCTAAGGTGGAGTTGTTCAGTTGTGTCTGACTCTTTGTGATCGCATGGACTATAGTTCACCAGGTTCCTCTGTCCATGGGATTTTTCAGGCAAGAATACTGGAGTGGGTTGCCATTTCCTTCCCCAGGAAATCTTCCCAGCCCAGGGATCAAACTCAGGTCTCCCGCATTGCAGGCAGACTACCGTCTGAGCCAGCAGGGAATCCTATGCATATACATAAGAGTAGGTATCTAAATGGGTAAAGGATTATTTATGTGCCAAGATGTACCTATATATGAAAATGTTCAACTTCAAAAAATAATGAACACTGTTTTCAGAAGTAGATGGGAATGAGTCTGTCCTCACTTTTCCTAGCACGCTGAGTTCCACCAAAACTCAGAAGTCACCTTTTGTTGTCGTAAGCAACCTCAAAGAGGAGATGGTAACCTCTTTAAGCAAAGTCAGTATTCAATCTCAATTGTATTCAGGTATTCTAACAGGAAAAATAATAAAATGGAAAACAGGTGTTTTACACACACACACGAGGAAAGAAACTTATTTTTCCTTTCATAAGGGTGCTGCTCAGAAAAAGAGACAACTGCATTGTGCATTCTCAAACTCTCTTAGGACTCTTCTGTGTTCTTCTCCCTCAGCTTTTGGGTATTTTGAAGCTCAGCCAATGCAGAAGCATGTTATATACAATTGTAAACAGCTGAAGAAAGCTGGATCAAACAGCCCTGTTAGAGATTATCATTAGAAAAGCTGTATTGTTGGCAAGTGATAGTTTTTCAGATAGCAGTGGGCTCTCTCCACATAACATTATATGTGAACATCCATTTGGTAGGTGGTTCTATTACCTACTTGTGCTTCATTGACTGTTTCAGTCCCAGGGACTATTTCTTTGAGTAGTGGTAATTTCAAAGGAACACATATTTATGTAACAAATATATTTGTATTTTTCCATAAAATTATTCCAAATTGGTATGGCTTTGTAGTGACACATGATTAGGTAGCTTACCTAAACAAGCAGCCAGGCCATTAGAGGTGGTATATTTACCTTTGCAAAGGTATATTTTTATCAATATTGGAAAGATGTACTCGATGACCAGGGCAGCTGTGAACTTCCAGATGTTCAAGCTGGATACAGAAAAGGCAGAGGAACCAGAGATCAAATTGCCAACATCCGCTGGATCATCAAAAAAGCAGGAGAGTTCCAGAAAAACATCTAATTCTGCTCTATTGACTATGCCAAAGCTTTTGACTGTGTGGATCACAACAAACTGGAAAATTCTTAAAGAGATGGAAATACCAGACCACCTGACCTGCCTCCTGAGAAATCTGTATGCAGGTCAAGAAGCAACAGTTAGAACTGGACAAGGAACAACAGACTGGATCCAAATAGGAAAAGGAGTATGTCAAGGCTGTATATTGTCACCCTGCTTATTTAACTTATGTGCTGAGTACATCATGCGAAATGCCAGGCTGGATGAAGCGCAAGCTGGAATCAAGATTGCTGGGATAAATATATCAATAACCTCAGATATGCATGCAATGACACCACCCTTGTGGCAGAAAGCAAAGAAGAACTAAAGAGCCTCTTGATGAAAGTAAGAGAGTGAAAAAGTTGGCTTAAAACTCAGCATTCAGAAAACTAAGATCATGGCATTCAGTCTCATCACCTCATGGCAAACAGATAGGGAAACAATGGAAACAGTGAGAGACTTTATTTTGGGGGCTCCAAAATCACTGCAGATGGTGACTGCAGCCATGAAATTAAGACGCTTGCACCTTGGAAGAAAAGCTATGGCCAACTTAAGATGACATATTTAAAAGCAGAGACATTACTTTGCCAACAAAGGTCCATCTAGTAAAAGCTATGGTTTTCCCAGCAGTCATGTATGGATTTGAGAGTTGGACTATAAAGAAAGCTGAGTGTGGAAGAATTGATGCTTTTGAACTGTGGTGTTGGAGAAGACTCTTGAGAGTCCCTTGGACTTCAAGGAGATCCAACCAGTCCATCCTAAAGGAAATCAGTCCTGAATATTCTTTACAAGGACTGATGCTGAACTTTGGCTACCTGATGCAAAGAACTGACTCATTTGAAATGACCCTGATGCTGGACAAAATTGAAGGCAGGAGAGAGGGATGACAAAGGATGAGATGGTTGAATGGCATCACTGACTCGATGGACATGAGTTTGAATAGGCTCTGGAAGTTGGTGGTGATGGACAGGAAAGCCTGGTGTGAGGCAGTCCACGGGATCACAAAGACTGGGACATGACTGAGCGACTGAACTGAATTGAACAATGTGGAAGGGTTCTTATTTCTCCACATCCTCACTAAAACTTACCTTTTTATGTGTGTGTGTGTGTGTGTGTGTGTGTGTGTGTGTGTATGATGGGGAAACAGTGGAAGCAGTGTCAAACTTTATTTTTGGGGGTTCTAAAATCACTGCAGATGGTGACTGCAACCGTGAATTTAAAAGAGGCTTACTCCTTGGAAGGAAAGTGATGACCAACCTAGATAGCATATTAAAAAGCAGAGACATTACTTTGTCAACAAAGGTCCGTCTAGTCAAGACTATGGTTTTTCCAGTGGTCATGTATGGATGTGAGAGTTGGGCTGTGAAGAAAGTTGAGTGTCGAAAAATTGATGCTTTTGAACTGTGGTGTTGGAGAAGACTCTTGAGAGTCCCTTGGACTGCAAGGAGATCCAACCAGTCCATCCTAAAGGAGATCAGTCATGGGTGTTCATTGTAAGGACTGATGCTGAAGCTGAAACTCCGGTATTTGGCCACCTCATGCCAAGAGTTGGCTCATTGGAAAAGACCCTGATGCTGGGAGGGATTGGGGGCAGGAGGAGAAGGGGACGACAGAGGATGAGATGGCTGGATGGCATCACCGACTCAATGGACGTGAGTTTGAGTAAACTCCGGGAGTTTGTGATGGACAGGGAGGCCTGGCGTGCTGTGATTCATGGGGTTGCAAAGAGTCGGACACGACTGAGCGACTGAACTGAAGTGAACTGAACTGTGTGCGTGTATAATCCTAAGAAGCATGAGATACTATCTCATTTTGATTTTGATCTGCATTTCTCTTTGTCTTGAAAGTGAAAGTCGCTCAGTCACGTCTGAATCTTTGTGAGCCCATGGATTATATGATCCCCATGGAATTCTCCAGGTGAGAATACTGGAATGGGTAGCCTTTCCCTTCTCCAGTGAATCTTCCTGACCCAGGAATAGAACCAGGATCTCCTGCATTGCAGGCAGACTCTTTACCAACTAAGCTATCAGGGAAGCCCACTTTACTTTGTCTTTTCTACTATTTAAAATGTCCACTGAGGCTTCCCCCCAACCCTCTCCACACAAATGAATTTTTCATCCTAGAAATGCCTTTTTGTTTGTTTTTTCCAAATTTATCAGTTCATTTCTGATAGCTTTTCTTTCATGCTCATCTTTCTTAATGCATCTTTTTCTTCTTTAAGCATTTCATATACAATTATATGAATTATCTGGCAATCCCAACATCAGTTTTCCTTGATGTCTCGATCTTTTGCCCACTGTTTAACTTTTTCTTATCATGGTAGTCTTCTTATGTACCTGAGAGTCTTCATTTATTTAAAAAAAATGTATCTATCTTATTGGTCCTGTGGGCCTAAATTGGGAAAACTTTCCTCTAAAAATTATTTTATTTTGTGCGTGATGGGGAGGGGTAGTAGTATACTGTGTGTGCTCAGTCAGGTCCAACTCTTTGCAACCCCATGGACTGTCGCCCACCAGGCTCCTCTGCTCATGGGATTATCCAGGCAAGAAGGCCATTTCCTAGTCCAGTGGATTTTCCAAACCCAGGACAGAATCCCATCTCTTGCATCTACTGCACTGGCTGGCAGATTCTTTACAAATGCGCCATGTGGGAAGTCTAATCTGAAATAACTTCAGTCCTTTTCTTGATTTCTCAAGGGAATCCCAGTCGCAATTTCACTGCCTTACCAGAGGAGCCTAAGTGTCCACATAGCAATGCTGCTAGTGGCGTTCTGACTTCTGCTCTCTTTGGCCCCAGCTCCACTCCACTGATATGGCTTCTGTTCACTGTCAATGTATGCCTCTGTTTTAAAGACACTCCCTACATCTACAAAACTAGCATTAACTCAAAGTATACTTTATCATAATATAGTTGTTTATTGTTGGAGGGTCCACATGAACATCTAATAAGACAGAAGGGCAGAAAAAGAAGTATGGAAACCTTTTCAGTGCAAGTGTGCATGCTCAGTTTTTCAGTCATGTCTAACCTTTGTGAATCCATGGAATGTAGCCTGCGGGGCTTCTCTGTCCATAGAGTTCTCCAGGTAAGAATACTGGAGTGGGTTGCCATGCCCTCCTCCAGGGGATCTTCCCAACCCAGGGCTTGAATCCACATCTCCCGAAGTTCCTGCATTGGCAAGCAGATTCTTTACCACTGAGACTCCTCGGAAGCCCCAGTATTTCCAGTAGTAAAATGCATTAATATTTTGGGGATACTAGCTCAAGGTCCACAGCTTGAAAACTAATAAAATGCCCAAAATCCTGGATTACATTTCAGAATAATGATTTTACCAGTCTAATGGGTCTTAAGTTCTAATCTTTTTACCGTTCTTCCACTATGAGGTCATTGTTATTTCAATTAATTCCTCTATTAAATACATATCTGTGCATATATTGTATCTAACTCAATATTCTCTTCTATCAATCTTTTTCCTTGAGTAGAAAATAGAAAAAGTATATGACTGTTTCAAATCTATGTGATTTTTTTCTGATGACTATGCATAAAGTAACCAAAAGCTGGTAGTTCAATAGCCAAAAGAAAGTGATTAATAGCTTGGATGGTCCATAACATAATATGTTATTTTAGATGAATATGAGACGTTAGTATTCATTAAGTATTTTTTCCTTAAATTAGTTTAAAAATAGCTTTTCTAGGTAAGTCTTCCTCAATTTACACATGATGAAATCAGAAAATATATAGAAATATTTCATAAATTCACTATATAATTGATGAAGAGTTATGAATAAGCCAGGTATATGTACTGTCTGTTCTGAAAGAGAATGTATGAATTTCCTCTTTTCATCCGTTTTAAGACTTTATTATTGAGAGTCACCATTTTTATTAAATATTACTTATATATTGAATTAGTATTTTTTATTTTTATCAAATGAACCAGGATTTTTTAAGGTTACAATTTTATCATTTAATCATTTTCTCATATATTTAGTAGTACTGTGATTTATTAACTTATCTAATTAGAACCCAAAATACAACATGAATTCTACACATTAGACTTTTTTTTAAAGAAATTTTAAGGCCACGAAGGGCTTCCTTAGTGTCTCAGGTGGTAAAGAATCTGCCTACAATGCAGGAGACCTGTGTTTGATCCCTTGGTTGGGAAGATCCCCTGGAGGAGGGAATGGCAGCCCACTCCAGTATTCTTGCCTGGAGAATTCCATGGACAGAGGAGCCTGGCGGGCTACAGTCCATGGGGTCGCCAAGAGTCGGACACAATGGAGCAACTAACTCTAAGGCCATGAAGCTATATCTATGTTCCTTTTTAACATAAATTTTTTCCTTAATTTTTCTGACTGGCATTTAATTTTGTTTATATCTGATATTTCTCCATATCAGCACATAATTTTTTTCTTATTTTTTAACTATATAGATGTATCACTATAGACACATTTTGTCAGGTTTTACTTATTAAAAATCATACTTAAGTGAATACTTGAATAAATGTTCTTGTTCATGTGGGCAAACTATTCAAAAGAAAAATTATTAGAAGTAGAGTCTGAAGTCAGGCAGGTTGATTCCTCCAGTTCCATTCTTCTTTCTCAAGATTACTTTGGCTGTTCGAGGTTTTTTGTATTTCCATACAAATTGTGAAATTATTTGTTCTAGTTCTGTGAAAAATACCGTTGGTAGCTTGATAGGGATTGCATTGAATCTATAGATTGCTTTGGGTAGAATAGCCATTTTGACAATATTGATTCTTCCAATCCATGAACACGGTATGTTTCTCCAACTGTTTGTGTCCTCTTTGATTTCTTTCATCAGTGTTTTATAGTTTTCTATGTATAGGTCTTTTGTTTCTTTAGGTAGATATACTCCTAAGTATTTTATTCTTTTTGTTGCAATGGTGAATGGTATTGTTTCCTTAATTTCTCTTTCTGTTTTTTTCATTGAAGTAAAATGCTGGGTTAAAGGTCAATTAATTTTTCCTCAAAGAAGTTATACAAATTATTTTCTCCCCAAATAGTTTGTGAAATTACCTACTTCCCATGTTCTTGTCAACACTGAATATTATCAAAGTTAGTTTTGTTATACTTATGGGATGTGATAGGAATTTTTTTTTCCATTTCCTCTTTCATGTTCCTTTATTATCTTTATCCTCTGCTTCTAAAACTTTAGATGATGAATTTTGAATCTCCTGAAACAAATCTCTGTATCTCTTCAGTTTTGTCCCTTATTTTTCATTTGTCTTTTGCTCTAAATTTCAAGACATTTAAGCATCTTGCTCAAATTTCTTGTTTGGAAGATTTTTTCTTTTTCTTTTTCAGTCATTCAGGGATTTACTTTCCAATTTTTCAATCCTATTGTAAATTCTAAGAGACAAATTTCGTTCTCTGATTAGCACTTTTATTATAGCAGCCTGCAAGATACTTTCTTAAATCTAAGGATACTATTTCCCAGGACTAATAGTACTTGTTCTTACCTGGGGGCCTGAGCTATGCCTTTCCTCTCTTTCTCCCCTGTTACCTCCATTCTATTTTGCAAGATTTTCTCAAACTTTTTGGATCACAGCTGCCACCTTTTTAAAATTTTCTATACATAGCTTAGTTTCATTCTTTTTTTTTTTTTTTTTTTTCATTTATTTTTATTAGTTGGAGGCTAATTACTTTACAATATTGTAGTGGTTTTTGTCATACATTACATAAATCAGCCATGGACTTACATGTATTCCCCATCCCGATCCCCCCTCCCACCTCCCTCTCCACCCGATCTCTTTTTTTTGTTGTTATTTCCATGGGATTTTTGGGGGGAAGGGGGCTAAATCATAGGATTTAGTCTATCTCCTTCCTAGTTTCATATTTTTGTACATTAAATAGCTTATTGCTGCATCTATGATATGTATAATTTACTAATAAGGGATGCAGAACACATACCCACTGAAAATACAATTTGGTTGATGGAGAGGATTCACTTAAAAGATGGTAAGAATCCCCCCACTGTTTTTTGGGAGGGAAATTAGGTGTCTCTGAAGAAATGGCAGAAGGAATTGTTAAAAGTCACACAACACACTGCTCTACCACAAGAACCTGCACAGCACCAAGAATGAAACTTTATTATATATATGAGCAACCTTACTTGATTCATCTGTACCTCTGTATACCTAAAAATACAGAGTTCCATTTGTGCTACTTGAAATATTAAGTGTAATATAGATGTGTGTGTATATATACATACATATGTAGGTATATGTCAATGCAAACATGGGTTTAGGTTCTATTACAATATATATTTATGGCTTCAGTATTCTAAGAGTTTCTACACTGCTCATGTAATACATTCTGTGACAGTCTTACATTAAGCCATCTACCAGAAGGATTGACATTAGTTATGGGATAGAGTAGTCACAGCCCTTTAGACATATAACTACTGTGCCATTTTGATGTAATTCTGTATAAATTTCAAACATTTCTATTTAACATAATCAAGTGGTATGAAATCTTCTTTTTAAATGGCAAATATACAGTACTAGCTCAATTGGCACTTAGCAATGGTCCTTTTACAATATGCACAATAGCTTCCAGCAGGGAGTTTTCTAAGGACCATCCTCTGAGAGCTCAAACTCACACATGTACAATCAGTAGACATCAAGGTCTATCTCCATCTCCCCTTGAGATGTTATTTAGCTAATGTACAAATGTTACAGCTAAGCTGTTAAGCCTGCAAAATAGAACACACAGTTGTATGCAGGTATACTAATTTCTTAGTCTCTTGCCTAATACCTTCATATCCTAATTCTACATAAGAATCTAGACTGAACTGGGATTAATTTTTAGCATATAGGCATTTTTCATCTTTTAAAAATGTTACTAAAGAACATTTGTGAGTATAATTTTACATAGTTACAGAGCACCATGAAGTGGATATGCACGGAAAGTAGTTGATTATAGAATATTTCATTTTTCTGTGAGATTATAATTATGTCATAGACTACTGAACTTGCAACTGTAACAAAGGACTACAATTCATGTTATTGGACTACAGAGCATGCTCCTGGGAGATGGGGAAAGGGTCTTATCACGTGTCTTTGTGCAGGCTTGATGCTTGGCACATAGCTTGTGCTCAATCACAATTTCGATGCATAAATTAACAAATGAACATGGGAAATAATACTTTACATAAATCAAGGGCATCTTTAAAACACTGTGAACAAAAATTAAATTGACTGACACAATGGGTTTTAGATTAAAAATAAGGAAAGTTACATGTTTTTCAGAGCGTACTCCTCCACATGTCTATTTTCTCCACTTACCTAAAAAATCAGTACTAAGTGCTTCTACATCAATAAGATTACACCAGATTCAATCAAAATTTCTAATAGAATTTCACTTCACAGTTTCATTTACCCTATCTGGAATTTATTCTGATGGTGCTTTCAAAATATGAACAGAGTCAATATGAATTATCAGTCACTGTCCTAAACCCACTTCAATCTAGCCTCGTTTTCACTGTGTCCAGTCTCTTAAGCTATGCTGACATAACTACTCTCCATTTCTGTCTCCCAGAGTTGACCTACCGGTGCTACCAAAATTGTAAGAAAAGGAGAAGGGAATGTAGGAAATCTGCAAGGATCCAAACCCAGCTTCCCTCCCAGGAGTTCGCATTGGGAAACTACTGACTGACAAGCACCTGCATTACTGACAGTTCATAAGTTGACACATGAGACAGCTGTTTCTCATCCATCATTCTTAGATATTTTGAGGGGTGACTGTGGCAGTCAGGAGGGTGAGGGTCAATTGATGATGTAAAAACATCAACATTATATTTGTTTTGTTCTATTTTCCACTTCCATTACTAAATTTAGCTGCAGAAATCTCTTGATTTAATTGTCTCGAGACAAAAGTCAGTACCTCTTTTTTGTTCCCTTTTTCATCCTGTTCTGACCCTAGTCTTTAATGTCATAGTGGCAGTCTTGTGACAAGAAGGGAATTTAGAACAGGACTAACTAACCTCTCCCCATCTGACAGATCTAAAAACCGAAGTTAAATACTGTGACTAGTTTAGATCATAATGACAGTAGTAAACCACTCAGCAACCAGTCCACTGTTCTCATTTCCTTCCACAATTACTACAAAAATACAGTATTGACTAAATTCAACTCTGATCTTTATTAAACGTAAACATTTGTAGATGGATGGACTCTTGTTCTAGAGATAAACCAGGCTTTGTCATAGAAACAAACAAACAAACAACAACAACGAAAAAAACAGACAAGCTGAGAGGCCTTGAATTGGTTGCAGTTCCTTTTCTTAAAACTCATATTCCTGTTTAATCCCAAAGAATTCAGATCATTTTTCTTGGTTCTTGTTATATTTATCCAAAGGTGAGAACATCTAAGCAAGAACAGAGTATGACGAGAAGTGATTTTTTGTTTTAATTTCCTCTGCCCTTCCAAAGCCATCCTATTTGCCTATGTTGCTACTAATGTTAATCTGAATCATTTTATAAATAAAGAGAAATAATAGAAGAGCACAATGATCATAATTGCCCACAAAAGGACACAAGCACAAGCCATACAGTTAACCACGAGAAGGCACTCAGGAGTCTGCACCTCCACGTGCAGTCCCTTTCTCAGCTCTGTTAACAGCCTTTGAGTGCACTTGTTGATCCAGGCGATACAAAACAGGCATTAAGTCCCTCTGTCTGCTGAGTTATTTCACAGTGACCTAAAAATGCTCAAGTAAGACGAAGACCGTGCAAGTTTAACTAAAACTGGCAATGTGCCACTGAAGGCTTTTTCAGAGTCTGAATCAAGGCAATTCCAAAGACTCTCAACCTTGCCACAGGGTGAAGTCAGGAAACCTATGCCATCATGGGAATACTTCCTTCTTTTCTATAATTTGCAAATGACAGTGGATGTAAAAATTAAACTACAAACTCTAAAACCTTAGTGTGCACGTGTGGTCAGTCGTGTCCAACTCTTTGCGACGCCAAGGTTGCAAAGGCTTGTAACCTTCCAGTCTCCTCTGTCCATGGAATTTTCTAGGCAAGAACACTGGAGTGGGTTGCTATTTCCTCCTCCAGGGGAATCTTCCCAACTCAAGGATTGAATCTGAGTCTCTTGTGTCTCCTGCACTGGCTGGCAGATTCTTTACCACCGAACCACCTGGGAAGTCCTGTGTAGGCCACAGAAATATTCTTCACATGTATATGAAAGGAAATAGAGGGGTTTGTCTTGAAACTCTCTACATTTAAAATTTTTCAGTCACACACAGCAATAAGTTGGGCAACTAGCCACAGGAGCAGGGAGTTTCCCCTCAAACTAAAATCTCTGGAGGTTTATTTTTAAATATATAAGTCTCTGAGCAATAAGAAATTAACTAACCACATTTAGTTTTTCCCCTCTAAAATCTGATTTTTAAAATAACTGGTGCTGGTTAGAACTAATTGTTTAAACTTTGGTCAAAGATAAATTATTGGCTACTTCACAGTTTGAAAAGCCGTAACTAATTTAAACCATTAAAATCATCTGTGGAGACAAATTGCAAGCCAAGTTTTGGGTGGAAAGGATCCAAAGTCCCTGAGATATTAAATTTAAAAGCTCACTCTCTTACTTTTAAAATTCTAAATTACAACATCATGACCCTGATGCAATATATTTTTAAGAGCGTGCTGCAGTAGAGTACCCAATATAATTATTTCACTCCTAGGCAAAAAGGCCCATCATTCAAAGGGAGTAAAGTTTTAAGAAAGTTATAAAGTCCATTTCTTAAGTAACATATGCCATTTACATCACCAAGCTCTATCGCACAGTTGTGTCCTATCAACTCTTGGGATGCCTGCCTAATATAATATTAGTCTTTCACATTTCCTTTGCTCTCTTTGAGATACAAGCTTGAAAACAAGTTGTTATTCAATCGAAAATAAATAAATAAACCTGAAATGACAAATGATCAAAAAGAAAATGATCTTCTTCAGTGATTTTTCAGTCTTATCAAGTATTTGATAATCCAAGTTTAAATATCATTGTTCTGAAGTGTCTTCCCTAGTAGCTAATAGAATTGTTCTCACTGCCAATTTAAACTTACTTTTCAAATGAGTAATTTAAGTCAGAAAAGTTAAACGCTATTTGGATTTGCTTTTGAGTTGGAGCTAGTTTAGTTGGCCCAATGATCATTTTTTTTTCTACCCTTATGATTCAGATCTAGAAGAGCTCTTGTTTTCTTGCATCTTTCCATAAACCACTGACAGGCAAGCGAGCAAAAAATTGGTATGGGGACCAAACAAATAAATTTTATAACTAAGGATTAAATTAAAAAAGAACTTCCCCGTATCTTTTGTTTATAATTACCATTATCTCCCAGAAGAGACATTATTCTTCAGGTTTCAACTTAGAATTCCATAAAATATTGAAAACATATACTATGCCATAGAATACTACAGTTTGTTTAATTTATCCTTATGAGCTTAAAGAAAGATCATTTCCTCTGCTTATCCTGTATTATGATTTGTTAAATCTATCTGAATCTATCATTACACACATGGAACACATGAGACAGAGAGAAAACACTGACTTGTGTTAAACATTTTAGAATTGGTCTTTTAGTAAAACAGATATCCTATCTAATATAGAGATAGAGAAAGCACATGACTGGGATAATACATACACACAGTGATTTTTTTTAAGGATTCAGGAAGATAACTGTTTCATTTCATTCAGATGAAATGAAACAATGTACCCACATATTTAAGGATGATTCTTTCTTATGGAAGAATAAAATGTCTTCCTCTATTGTCTCTGGGTACTAGAGTTTAAAATGTTTCTGCCCTCAGAAATATGTTTCAGCTCAGGAAGGTAATTACTTAGGAATGAAACAGCGAGGGGATCCTTTTTGAGAAAAACTAGTTCAGGCTAAGAAGTCCCCGATAATTTAAAAAGAGAAATAGCTCAACCCAGCCAAGTTGACTATAGACAAGGTGCTCTATAAGTAAATAGAACTTCCTCTGACTGAAACAACTCAGAACCTAGATTCTTAAGAAGAGAATCCCCTACTAGTGAGAAGTAGCCCACTGTTGACTTCCCAAGGTCACATATCTCATTTTTATTAGTGCTCAGGCTGGCTCCCAGAAGATACACTTTTCCTCTTTAATACACAGGCTTAAACATGAACAAAAATCCTTTGGTTTGACATATTCTAACATGACTGAAGTTAAAACTTCTAAAACAATTAAAAGATTTTCACACTTTATTTATTTATTTATTTATTTATTTATTTATTTTTTTTTCGGAAGGCAACGTGCTGGACCTCAGTTTCGATGAGGAGACGGTAGTGAGTTCTCACTCATGTTGTTCAGATTTTCCAAGGAATGCATGAGACACACTTTATTTAATATGTTGGTATACAAAGGAAAACACACCCCCAAAACCATAAACACAGAAAGTTTTGAGCCAAAATGCACCCTAACTAAACACAATCTTTATCAAAACAGAACTTCATCTCAAAGAATTCACAGTCTAGTTAGTGATGTGCACTTTGAAAAATACAAGTGAAGGAATGGAGTAATTGTAACATTAAACATGCAAGAAATAGTTGCATTATTGTGAAGGGCTTCAAAGAAGGATGAGAGATAATAATTATTTGCAACACTGTGCCAGAGTTAGCTCACACCAATCCTCAAGAGCTGATTGCACATGTTTCTTTCCAGTTCAGTTTCCAGAAATGTCACATTGGTAGCTTGAAATCTGCCATTGTGAGAGTATTTATACCACAGAAATTGGCAAATACTAAAAATTAGAGAATCTTTCTTTGAATAACCACTCAACATTCTCCAGCACCAGTAGGGCTAGGAAGGAAAGGGGATCCAGGTAGAAGAAACATACGAATGGTGGGGAATTCATGAAACAGTACACGGCTTTTGTGAATGTCAAATAGATCAATATTGTTGGAACAGAGATTATTAGAGGAGAAGGACAATGTATGTATCAGAATATGGATTGGATCATACTGGAGGCTTGTTTGAAAGTTAAAGAACCTGGGTTTTAGCCAACAGATCAGCATTCCCTTTTGTATAGCCTTCCGATTGTTCATACCACAATCACTTGAAAAACTAAGATTCCTGACTCATGAATCGACTAAGAATTCCTAGACACAGACTTGGCAATACATATTCAAAGAAGTATCCCAGATATTTTATTTTAACATTCACTCAATTTGAAGAAGGCATTGAATACTTTTAGATAAAGTTGTGACAATATCACATTTTTAATCCTATCATAGTGAGCTTGCCCCTAGCCCACAGTGGTTGCAGGAAGAAAGGATTACACAATGGAAAAGAGATGATAACTTCAGGAAAAGAGATGCAACAACACCATCTATATGAGGGCTTCTCAACCTTAGCTATTGATATTTGGGGCTGGATAGTTCTCAGTTGTGGGGGACTGTTCTGTTTGAAGCAAACCCTGGTCTCTATGCACTGGATGCCTTTAGCACCTCTCCCAGTTTTGACAACCAAAAATGTCTCCAGACACTGTCAGAAGTCCCTTGAAGGGCAAAGTCACCTGTGTGAGAAGCACTCCTCCTCTACCTTCGGATGCTCACTCACTTGCTCCTGACAGAGGTGACTTACAATGGGAAGGAATGGCCTCACTTTACAGGTGAGACTCAATTCTCAACAAAAATTTTACTTTACCAGTTTAGGACTTGCAGGATAAACATACATTACTATTTCACACTGATCAAATAATTTTAACATTTAAAGGTATTATATTTACTTAGCAACGGTGTTGCTTTTTCATGAAAATAATGCTTAATGAGCCAACATGTAATGTGACTATTACTTAAAGATCTTTTTCATCTTCCTATCCACATCTTAACTACCTCCTCACTCCCCAGGCAGAATCTAAAATTCTTCCCATTAAAACTGCCTTTTTAAGGTTATTAGTTCTACATAGGAACACTCTACTAAAATAAAAACGTGCACAGGCCTTACAAATTATATATTTTTAGCCCTTTTGCAGGAGTATTTTCATCTAGGTGGGAAACTCCTTGATGAAAGGAACTATTTTCACCTTTATCTTTGTATCACCAGCACCTGTAGTATCATTTGGTAGGAGGAGATATTTAAAAATACTAAAGTCAATGAAAGAAACTATCTTCTAAAGCATAGTTTTATAGAATATAGGATAGGAAAGAAGTTAGCTTTAATTCAAGAGCAAAGGGTAGAGAAAACTGTGGGATAAAATATAGTTTTTAATTCTAGGAAGAAGGGTATCACAGTGAGGAGGGTGTCAGCACAGTGGTGATGAGACATGAGAAAAAAAAACTTACTTGGGGATTTCTGAAAGACTGGCCTTGGTTATTTGATATCTCCTGTTTGCTGATTTTCCTCCCCAACCCCCAACACTTATTTAATGAAGTGGCCCACTGGACAATAAATGAGATAACTTTGTGAATGCCTCAGATTCTCTGCATTTTTCTAGTCTGGTAACTTCCTTGTCATGACTGCAAAACTTCAGATTTAAGCAAGTTCTAAATTTTAATAGATGGTGATTCCTTGATTGTTAGGATGGTGGCATTCTTGGTAGACAGTAACATTCTATAGTGTGAATATTCTGGATAGTGCTCTTTGACAGTGCAAGGAATGTATTCTGCAATGTCTTGTTGGCATTTTACATATTGATTTAATGTCTCCAGTAGCTCTGAGGAAAATGTTTGGTATTTAGTGATTGATATTTCTTGTGGCAAAAATTAATCATGCAGTTATAGCTTCAGATATCTTTTTGCAGATTTTTTTCCTAATGAAAGTTGTATAACATATAAGCATATTCTGGTAACTATTGGCATGTCCTAAAATTTCAGTGATTATAAACTGATTTTCACAAGACCATAGTTTGCTAACAATTGTTTGTCCATGGGTCATGCCCCATCGGAAATTTGAGTCTTGAAGAACAGCTACCAACTATTCTGATTACTCACTGGCTTGAATGCCATTGCCTAGTCCTTGTTGTCAGCCCTTACAAATTAGTTGTGATTTCTTGCTAATCTGGGTATGATCATTTCATTCATGCAACACTCAAAATTATAGCATATATAAGAAATCCCTTTAGGGATTTATGAGTGTTTTACAGGATTTTGGTTATTTTTATTGCTAGGAAAATATAGTCTTTCTCCTCCTCTCCCCCCTTTTCCCCCCACAGACACCCCTTTAAGCAATGTCTTAAGGATGAAGCAAGAGGTTTTATTTTTTTTTCTTTACAGTGATGCTAAGGCGATCCCTTTAGCAAGAATATTCCCTTTCTTCCCTTTCCATGATACAGAGTGACTGAATTTTCATAATTTATCCCACGAAGTAAGTTTTTTTCCCATCAAAACAAGTGTGAATGCAATTAATTTTTGAATGAGATAGGCTGTTAAATCTCTAATGTTTAGCTGACTTCAGGATGGAACCATTTATGAACAGTGGTTCATAACAGTGAAATGTTTATGAACAGTGAAGAAATGCAAAGAAAGAAAAAAATGCTAAAAGGATAGGCTTGGGAGGCAG
Organism: Muntiacus reevesi; assembly: GCF_963930625.1. Classification (NCBI taxonomy): domain Eukaryota; kingdom Metazoa; phylum Chordata; class Mammalia; order Artiodactyla; family Cervidae; genus Muntiacus; species Muntiacus reevesi. The sequence goes on along the minus strand of NC_089254.1, from coordinate 50,215,532 downwards.
AAAGGCCAAAGCAGTCTGCTTAATTTTGCCTAAAATGATTTCTGAGCACCACTGGTGATTATTAGGCTCAGGTGCTGGGTGAGACTTGAAAGTTATATAGAGCCTATGATATGTCCATTGTTTCCAGGGATAAAAGTACAATAATAAGATTGTACAAATTCCTACAACATGCTCACAAAATCTCAAGAATCAAAGTAACATGAATAAAATTTAATTTCCCTTGGCTATTTGGTATAAAGGAGGATAATTATAGTATCTCTCCTAGTCTGTTCTTAGAATAAACTTTAAGCTGTATTCTCGCACAAAAACTAAATGTATTAAATATGCAGTAGAAAATATGATAATGTACTCTTCTTTGCCCTCATTTCTTGGGGTGTATGGTTATTACTATTCCAAATGATGATCATATGTGAAAAAAGAGTAAGAAGCAGATATAACTGAACATTCAGAAGCAAACATGGTTTAGTTTTTCCAACCTCATTTTTAAATAATTGATTATTGGCATAATTACCATTTTATTAATCTTTGTGAAATTGACAAAATTTTTGAAGAAAAATGGCTAAACACTGCTGAAGAAATCATCTGCTTCTATTTAGATTCTGAACGGAGAAGGGTTAAAATATATATACATATATAAAGAGAAAACTTTCAACTTAGCTACTTGATTATTATACCCAATCTCACCACATCCAATATTCAGAAAGTTGAAGAGGTTAAACACACACATTTAGTTTGATTTCTTCCATTGTGTGTATATGTTTAAAATATATACTCAGTTTTATTTTTGTATTCCACAGAGAAAAGACTTACTTGCTTAAATTCTATCCACATGTATCTTTGACTAGAGAGAATGGTCATTCTTTTTTTCTTTTTAGTAAGGCATTAAATTAGCTTGCTCAGTGAACCCAATTGTTTAAAAATAGGAATTTGACAGACTGAGTATGAATATAGCTTATTAATTGAATCCACATTTGTTTCATAAATATATAATATTGCTACTAAAAACATTCCTTGCTATCCAAAAAATAAAATTAAAAAATTCTTATGAGTCGATCTATGAAAACCTACTCTTGGCGTTCACGTGTCAAATTGGGAATTAACTGTTAATCACCACTTCTAAAAATTGACCTCCACGTATTTTTATTTGTTATTAAAACATTCTGGGGTACCAATCACGCAGTCCTCTTCTCACTGTCTCCACTGTTTTCTCCCCTCAAGAAGGAATAAATGTAAAAAGCTCAATTAACAAGTAAGTCAGATTGTTAAAGGCATTGACCTATTGATAAAATAACTGGAAGCTTCTCTCAGCACCTGGATGTGGAGTTTTAATTGGGCATTTAAATCCAGAAAGTTCTTTAATAATTTGATCATTGTGTGAAAAAAACTTGTAAAATATTAACTAGATTAAGTTAGGTATGAATTATGAGTTAAACTTATTCTACAGGTGTATGAGTTTAGTATTTATTACCAATTCTTTCTCAGTAAGGAGTTGGTAGTACTTCTCTTGCTGGGAATCACTAAGCCAGTATTTTAGTCCTGTGTTCGCAATGGCTTTCTTGTTCTTATGTGTGAGAAAGAAGGTTACCGACTCTCTCATTATGTCTAGTGGTCAGTATCTACTGAAGAATTCTCCCTGCTTTACATGTCACTCTTCCTTCCGCTACACTATCTCTGCCCTTCACGCACAATGCTTTCCTGTGTGTGTGTGTGTGTGTGTGTGAGCAGTGTGAGCAGTCAGCTGATCCTGCATTCTTCAGCATGCAGCAGATGGAGGCCCCCAGCTGCAGGCCCTGCTGACCTTGCAGAAGCTGACCAGAACCCGCACCACTACCAGTATACGTGATCCAAGTTATCTTATCACTCATAATTCCTCTACCAGATAATGGGGTCTTCTGAGCGCCAGCACTGGTTGCATGCTTTCTAATTTGGTCTAGACTATAAAAATTTGGGCTTTTCTCTCCGTTTATCTTTTACTTAAGTTTTACACTTGGACTAATTCTGTGTCCTCTTCTGCTGGCTTATCAGTTCATATAAAATTTCCTACATCTTTATCCAAGGGGAGGGCCAGTGCTCAGCTGGGTTGCTGGTTTTGAGGCCAAGGTAGACTGGTTGTTAAGACTGAGGTTGCTGGGGTCTCTCCACTTGAAACTTAGCAGAACTGTAGGGCAAAGAGTACTGCTAGTGGACATATGACAGAGGGGAAAACCAGAATGTAAACTTGATAAGAGCATATACTAGAGCCTGGTAAAGCCCAGATCCATGCATTGGAAGGAATAAACACAAACAAACCTGAAGGGAGTATATGTGAAAATGAGAGACAGACTTATGGAGTCAAAAGATCATAGATGGAAGAAATCGAAGGAAGAATAGGTTTTAAGAAGGGGAGTAATTTCAAGTGATTGCCTCACATAACAACTGTAAAAGTTGAAATCTATGATGTGCTTCACCAAGTCCGGCTAGCTTAATGTGTCATGAAACACATACAAACAAGCCACAAGAACCTTGTTTCCCCAGCTTCCTTCATTTCTCGGGTTCCAGTATCAACTTCTATTTCTTATTTAGTCAATAGGGTTACCAGGACTGCCTTACATCGTGTTATTGCCTGGATTTCTACTACCCCACTTACCCATGAGATTGATAGATTTCAGGTCTGTGTCTTTGACTGGCACATGCGCGCATCATGCCAGCATTAGTCTGCCTAGGTGCCCACAGAGCCTCTGGCCTCCCTCCTCCAGTTTCTTCCCATGATCATTCAGTCTGTTCTGTTCTCCACTCGCCTTGTGCCTAGCCAACGGAGCCCAGGACAAGGCATTGCTCTTTTCCATTCTGACTTCTACTCTAAATCTGCATGTTTCTTTCAGAGGGGTTACCCATCTCATTGCTCTTTGTTCTATGCTGCTGATCTCTATTAAAGTTATACATATGCTTTCCTTCATTTTCTGGGAACCTTTGAATGACCTTCTGCACAGTGGGTAGGACAGCTTTTCCCTTCTCATGAAACATTTGAGAGAAGGGCAAGGACTGGCTTCCTATCAGAACTCTAACAGGAAGACAAAAATGATGTTCAAAATACTTAGCAAGCAATACAGCAGAGGCACTGGCGATCTGAATGATCTCTGACCACAGTGCAGGAGGTCCCCTGCTAATGCAGGGCGCTAGTCCTTTCTCTGTGGGATCGCAGGAAGGTCCAGGGAATTCTTAAGGAGGAAGAAATACATGGGGCCACAGAAGGTACTTGAGGGCCGAGCAGTTATCAGCCGGCATGGGAAATTTCAGTATCTGTGCACCAATATAGATGCACCTGTGAGCCAGCTTCATATCAGGTCTGCGAGAACACCATTTCCCTACAAAAGGAAATGCTGCATTGAATTCTGTTTTCTTGACTTTAAACCAAATGTCTGTTTAAAAATTGTCAAGGCTGAAAAACTGTCAGGAAACCACATGAGAACTTGTATTTCCTTTGAATCAACACTATTTACTATTCATGAATGACTGATGACAGACCATAGGTTTTTTTAAATTATAAATTATCTTTTTCTTGTGTGCTGAAGTTTTAGGGTTAAAGGCATATTTCTAATTTATTCAACAAATAATGTGTGCCTACTATGTTCCAATAATTGGGAACATGGTGGTGAATATGCAAATAATTCTTGCCTGCAAGGAGCCAATATTCTAACCAGGAGTTTTTAAAGTAAAATTTTAAACATCAGAATTGTGCATTATAAGATAATTCACACATAATATGCATTTAATTGTACATTCTGTGTTCTTCAGTGTACCAGTTTTTTTGTGCCAAGTCTGCTTCAATTAGTATGCCCTGCATGAATGTGCATGTGTTTATAAGTTTGTATGTCTTACAAAGAAAAATAGAAAACGTTATGTGCTGTGAAGGCATAAAGAGAAAAAAAAAAAAAAAAAAAGAAATGGCCTTTTACAGGGAAATGCTTAAATACTGTTTGCCAAAACATAAAGTATATATAAAATACTGTTAGATATAAAGGCAGTGCTGTAAATTTCAAATAAATGCCTCAATATTCCATAACATATGTTACCTAATATAAGTATTAAGGCAAAGGGAGATTGTTGTGAGCAAAAAACAAAAACTGAGGGATGTTTGCCCATTTCTCACTATCTTGAGACTCTACTTTCTTCCAGGACTCTGAAATTCCTTTGGCAATGGGAGAATTCATTATCAATTTGATTTCCTCTGGGAAGATAGTCAAAACTATGTTGGAGAGTGGGCATTCAGGTTCTACTCTTTCTTAAGGACCCCAAAAGTCAGCCCAGAAAACAGTGACTAAGAGTGAGGGAACTTGGAGAAGAAGTGTCCCAACAGTTTAGTGTAGGATTTCATGTGCTCTGCTGGCAGATGAGAGGAAATCTATCCTAAAAGCAGTGTTTCATTGTTACCATGATAAGCAAGCTCTCTTTTTCAAGGAACCTGATGGAGAGCCTGGCTGTTAAATGCTAGGAGATTAGGTATCTTATGCACTAAATCAACTAGTTAGATAAATATATAATTCTCAGTTTTCAGACTATGTATATTTTAAAAATACATATTTAATGAAAGAAGTCAGCATGAGAGTTGGTATTTCCCCCAAAATATTGAATAGAATGAAACCACGAGGTCATAAAAATAAACCCATCCAAATCTTCTGCCAATTTCTCAGAGGTGAGTGGGAGAATGTTAGGAAAACTGGAGTAACAATGAATGAGTTACAGATGGGATAAATATAACAGTTTCTGTAGGTGATCATGTCTTGCCATCTTCACTCTGCATCTCATCATGTCAGTCATGATTGTTTCAGTCTCTAGATGGAATGCAGAATCCTGGGAATTGAGCTTGCAGTGCAAATGCATTTCCCTCTCTTGGTCAGCACTTCTGTTACTCTACACACATAGACACATACACCCAGCACTCAGAACTTTCAGATCTTTCTCAGGGTCTGAGTTGAGCAAGTAAATAACAAAGTCCCTTTTTAAAAAATTGAAAACACCTGAAATTGGAAGCTGAAGAAAAAATATATAAATTTTGACAATTTTGAGAATATATGAACTTTACATTTATGTCTACAAAAATGTACATGGAAAATGTGATGAGAATAAGTAATAGGTAAACAGTCCCAAAACCAGCACAAACAATCTTTGTACATCACATCTATGTAATTTCTACATCCGAATGATTCCAGGGGTCTACAGAATGTTTATAGGAACAAGGTAACACTCACTAGCGAAGCTATGTTGTTAATAATCATATATGTGTTGATTCAAATAAATTAAGACTTACGTATTACACTGCTCTGCCTATAATGTTCCAGTTCTCATACAACTTGAGTTTATTATCAGACACAGCTTAGTCCTCCAGAGTCTCAGCAATAACACAAATTTTTATAGGTTGATGGCTTTTCAGTCTCTAAACAGCCACATAACACTTAAAAGTCAGGCTGAGTGTTCTTGAAGAAGCTCTTGCAGAAACCACCTAAAAGGGGTTTGAGATTCCCCAGGCACAGCCTGATGTTGAAGATTGGATGGCAGTCTGTGATAAAGTAGTAATGTTGAGCCTTTGACTTATTTCCTTATTTTTAATTAATTAACTAATCTATTTATTCATTTATTTTGGTTGGGCTTTGGGTTTTCTGTCTGACAGAGAGCATCCTTCTTCAGGAAATTCTGCTCTTGCCCACTAAAGGAGAGGAATGGAAGAGTCAGGAAAGATATGGATGATCTGTTTAATTTTTCTAATATGAAACTACTACAATGGTGTAACCTATCTAGTCAGAACTCTGATTACAAAGGAAAATTCTCCACTGCAGTCTGACGTGCCATTCCACTATTCGGTTTTAGAAACATAAAATAAGCCTCGAGGCAAGACATCAGAGAGCTTACCTAACACACATATTCTCCAACATCAAACAAACAAACAAAAACAGATGAAAGAACAGAAGAAAAGAAGGGAGGGAGGGAGGACAGTCTTAATGTTCCATGTTGTTTTTGACTATTATGAACTTTTGTTAGATATTTCCTTCTTTCTTTCCAAGGTGTATGAAACCTTGGAAGCTGTATGTGCCAAACATATGTCAGGCAATGTGGTCCTAATTATACAGCTATTGTTTAAACAAAATTCCAATCACTAATGTTAGCAGCAGGTTATCTGACTATGGCCTAGAGATTTGGATCTGTACTATATTAGTAACTTTTATTGAATATACAGGAAAATTTTAAATTCATAGAGCAATTATTCTGTTATCTGAAATCCCATTATAGTTTACATATCTGTACCTATACATGTGATCTCATACAATCTTTATCCTATCAGTTTTATTGTAAACAAAGTGATCTTTCTTCCTTAAATTGTGTTGCCAACTTAAAGGGAAATGCTCTATTTTGATGATCAAGAACTTCCCAAACAAACTGGATACAAATTTGTCCAGTAGAATATCATATTCTGACTCTCTAGTTAACTGAAGGATCTGACTCTCTAGCTGACTTAAGGATTTTGATTTATCTTATTCCTACTTACTTCAGTTTGACATGGTTGGTACACCATTTTTATGCCATCTATCTCCAGGAAAACAAGATTATAATAAAAATCATTACTCATGGCATTTGGTTGTCCATGTTCCAAACTGAGAACAAAAGTTATGCAAATAGAGTAACAGTCTTATTTCCCTGAATATAATCAATACTAACAATTTTAAATGACTGTTTAAAGAGTTTCAAGAAATAATTTCAAGAACTTTTTATCTTTGGCCTATTAGAGTTAAATTTTTCAAGCTGACCTTTTTTTCTGAAGTTGTTTCTTTTCCTTTTGAGGCTCTACTAAGGGATAGAGAGTATAATTATTGATAAAATGCTTTTTTACCAGTTGACTGATTTCAAGATTGCTGATTGGTATTTTCAAACTAAATAAGACTTAATCATCTTATGTTTGGCTCAATTTGTCATTTTTACACACATACATCTGAAGCAGATATATGCATACTGCTGTTGTTTAGAATGTAAGATTTAGTCCTGTAAACGACTTGAAATGTGATACTTTGCATTTACTACTAATAAGAATCACTGTTTAAAACCATCTTAGTTTACTTGGGATTAATTTAGAGTATTCAAATATTATCTCAGTTTCATTATTATATTTATGTTGGTTCTTATAAGGGATATGAGGGAATGAGTAATAAAAGAAATTGTATTTTTGTTCTTTCAAAATACTGAGAAAATACAGTCTTGTATTAAGAAACATTTTAATACAAAACTACTGGATAATTAGGAGGGATATGTGGCAGTAAAGATATTTTAGCTCTTACATTTTTTATCACATTGAGGCTATTTTTTTTCTTTTCCACTTTTATTATTAACCTTTTTATAGAAAATTGGCTTACCAAGAATTTATGAATTAATAAGTCTATTATAATGATGAATGATAATTACCATTTAAATCCTGACTCATTCATCAGCTTGTTCACTACATGTCAGGTGACACAAGACCGTATGATTACTTGTCTGGTGAGTATTTTTCAACCGACTGTTATACTTCCCTGAACTTTAGATCCTCATACCATATTTTTTAAAGTATGATAAAATACAGTTAAGTAGTTTGACGAAGAAATTACCGGCCATGCTATAAATAACAGAAGAAGTGACTTCGATGTTTTTAGAAGATTGTTCTTAGGTTCAAGTGACAAATGTAGAGTACCCAGTTGGGTCAAATGAAAAGTTCACATACAGACAGCTTCAAGAGCTGCCGGATTGGTAATATTATAGTAGCTAAACTAGTCACCATTCAATGTCAAAGTGGAAATTTTTGGCTTTCAATACATCAGAAACCTTAGGGATATAAATCAGTAGTCTCTATGCTGCTCCCCACAGAGAGGCGCCTAGTCTTCAAAACCATGTGCATACTTGCCAACAGCTTAAACAGACACAATGGGATTAGACAGAGCGAAGGGAACAGATGTGGGGCTGCTTGAAGTTTTCATTATGAGAATCAAAGCAGCAGAGTATTTCCACGTTTACCGATTACATATGGTTTTCACCCACTGGGCGGTAGTCAATCAAGGTATTTTGAAATTACAAACATTTTGTTAAAATGTAAATTCTTCCCCTCTCCTTCACTTTCTCTGACAATGCATGAACGTTTAAAGCATGTGAATATATGCTAGCTGTTCCACTTCAGGTTCAAATTAAACTTCTTGGGAGAATAGCTCTGAGACTGAAAAGAAGAGAGGATCTGGGATTCCTAGGTTGACTTTGCCTCTTCCTCAAAGCCTCCTATAACAAGAAGGGATGCCGACTGATACTATCAATTGTGTGCTCACCAAATAAGGATGTGTTAAGTTGAAGTCTGTAGTTTCTGTACTAAAGATCAGAACTCTCTTAAAACACACATTTTTACAAGCCCAGCAATCATGGCAGACATTGAGAGTCTTCCCCAAACTATCTTCACTTTAAATGCCTTATTTAAAGGGTTATTTTTAATATATTTCCTGATATAAAACTTCCTATAATCAGACAAATCGAGTGTTTGTACATACTCTTCCACTCCAAAGGTGTTCAAACCACACATTTTAGAAAGAAAAGAAATTTAATTAAACACCATAATCTAAAGCAACAATTTTCAAATTTTACTGTGCATCAGAATCACTTGGTTCATGAAAGCCTGAATTACTGAATGCATCCTCTAGACATCCTGATATGGTAGGTCTAGGAGAGGCGTTGATAATTCATATTTTTAATGAATTCCCAGGTTATCCGTTTCCTATTGCTTCTATTTAAAAATCACCACAAACTTAGCGGCTAAAAACAACACTGATTTTATCTTACTGTTTGGGGGGTCAGAAATTTGAAATTGGGTCTTAAAGGCCTAAAATCTGTGTTGACAGATTTGCTCGAGGGAGTAGATCCATTTCCTTACCTTTTTCAGCTCCTAAAAGCCTCCTATATCCCTTGCCTTATAGCCCTTTCTCCATCTTCAAAGCCAACAAGACTTCTAGCAGTGACCTCTTCTCTTCTCTCTGACTCCCACTTCAGTCCTTACGTGTTTTCTCTCACTTGAACTTGTCTGCCTTCTCTTAGAAGGGACTCCTTTGATTACATTGGACTTACCCAGATAATCCAGGCTATTGTCCTCATCTGAAGGTGTCACTTAATTACACCTTCAAAACCATGTAAAATAACATTTACCAGTTCTGAAGATTAGGGCATCTTTGGGGGACCTTTAGTTAGTTTATTGTATCAGGTGGTACTAATACTGCCCACACTTTGAGAATCACTGAATTGAAAGATGGAATAACTAGCAATTTGTTTTACTATAAAATAGTCTGAACATGATAAAATCTGTTTTGGAAAAATTTTATAATTCAGTGATGTTTTCTTTTTTCAAGTGATGTTTTACTGAATCAGTGTAAGTCATGGTTCTCAAGCTTTGAATGCTCATTATAATCATCTAAGGAGTGTAAAAAACAAAACAAAACAGCCTCAACTCCACAGCCCAGATCACTCCCAAATCATTTACATCAGAATTGCTGGGGAAGTGATTCAGTCATAAGTATTTATAAAGCACCATTTACTCCACTGTGTAGTCAAGTTTGAGATCTAATGGTATACATAGAGCAGAAACTTGAAAGGGCCCAGATTAACGATTCCCAAAGTTAGTTATAATCATTGTGAAATGTATGTGAATTAAAAGATTCAAGAATCAAAGTTCTTCATTTTGAACAGAATAATAGCTAACTATACCACACTGAGGGTGAAAAGTATCCTCCTACTGTATCTTACTTGCAATTTCACATTTAGTCTGGGTTAGCCTATGGGATAAGCATAGCAGATAGTGTGATTTTTAGCCTCTTCTTTTACAGATATGAGCAATGACATTTACAGAAGTGCCTTGCACAGTTAACAAATCATTTAATTTAAATTTCATCTCAAGTTTTTGCCGCCAAAGTTTTTCTACTACAATACTGCTATAAGGAAAAAACAAACAAAAAACATTCCAGGTGTCACAAACTTGAATAACATAGGTGTATAAAAAAAAAAATGAGGGTGATGAGTATAAGACAGTAGAGAGTGATGGGAAAGTGGAGAAGCAGAGAACATAGGCCATACATAAAGCAGACAAGTTTATGTTGGTTTTAAAATGCCAAGGCCAAACAAAACACACACCCAAGCCAGATTCAGACCACCTGCTTCTGGTTTGCTGCTTCTGATATAAAAGTTTTCCACTTAAATGGCAGTTTCCCAGCTCTTTACAATGATTTATTAATGTTTTCCACATACGGCCTTTGGGGTGTAATTGACAGTAATTGCCTCCTTGACTTTGCTCCTTCTTTTTCCTTCCTAATTCACAGACCTAGTCCACATGAACGCAGTGTTATTGGAAGTGCGTGTCGGCTCGCCAACAGCAGCAGTTATGGTGATGCCGCCACAAAGTTTGCATCTCCAGAATTCAATTCATTTTTTAAAATTAGAAGTTCAGTCTTTTGTTTGCCAGGCCTCAAACTAGTACCAGACCTAATGTGTTTCTTCTTTCCACTATACATATTTACTCAAGGGATTTAGAGTGCCTGACTAGAATCATTTTTCCATATGTATTATAGCAACAGTGGGCTCTTTAGTACCAACTAAATGAAGCTTGAAAAACTGTTATATGAAAGCCAAGTATTACAGAGGTAGAACTAGTCGGCAGGCCTGACTTTTCTAATGTTGAAATCAGTCTCAGTGTCTCAGTTGTTTGTAGTTACAGGACGGGTTAGAACAGAAGGATAGCAGGATTTACTATGTCTATCTGCAGATTTAGCCAAATTTCCAGAAAACAAAACAAACAAATAAAAGAGGTTCACAGCCTGCACAATGAAGAGGCTTCTCTTATCAATGGGTTTTTTCCTTTTTCCTTTTGTATTATATTTTGCAGAAAGTATGCACAATCCTCCCAAGAAGAGCACAAAAGGAAGCACATAGAGGTCTCGTGTTGCCAAGACAGTTGGGTGATGGGTAACTCTTTCTGGAATATCCCCTGGAGAAGGAAATGGCAACCCACTCCAGTATTCTTGCCTGGAGAAGCTCATGGACAGAGAAGCCTGGTGGTTTAGAGTCCATGGGGTTGCAAAGGGTTGGAAATGACTTAAGTGACTTAGCAGCAGAACTCTTTCTGGAAGATACCTTGGGTCTTCCGTGACTCCATCATGCACCTCTCTCCCAGACTAGTGTTCCCGCAACACCTTCATTATGTCGCTCCCCTGTGCCATGATGGGCAAAAGCTTTAGGGATTCCCAATGTGCAACTCCACCATTTAATCTCCCTGTTTGAGTGCTGAGGACATTCGTCTCTGTAATCTGTTTCCACTGCATTTATGCAAAATTTTCCTTATTATTCCTTAACACATTCAGTTGATTTTCAACTAATTATGTTCCAGCCAGTCTCCAATTCTACAAGTGAATTAGGATCCATCCTTTCTCTCCACTTTCACTTCTATGATCCCCTGAGTTTAAATGCTATATACTCACTTCCTCCCAACTCTATACATTTGGTATGAAGACATTGACCTAATTTATTTCTGAAGTCCCACAATAATAAACCTGAAATTCAGAACTTACTTGAAACTTCTTTTAGTTTTACATTAAGACCCCAACCACATGCATGAGACGGATGCTCAGGGCTGGTGCACTGGGAAGACCCAGAGGGATGGGATGGAGAGGGCGGCGGGAGGGGGGATCGCGATGGGGAACACATGTAAATCCATGGCTGATTCATGTCAATGTATGGCAAAAACCACTACAATATTGTAAAGTAATTAGCCTCCAACTAATAAAAATAAATGAAAAAAAAAAAAAAAAGACCCCAACCCCTGAAAATCAGGGAGTTTTTCTTCTTCTCTACTCTTCATGTGCATCAACATGTAGCACAGCTCAGAGTGTGTCACAGATGTTCATATATATTATTCAATTCTGCAAGGCTTTTATCATACACACACAACCAGAGGATTCTCAATTATGTACATATAACTCAGTGCTCAATATTCAAATTTCCAACATCTCCATTACTATGCACAGTTATTCCTTAGAGTTCTTGCCCATCCTCACAATAAGTAACTCTTTAAAATAATTTCCTTTTTCCAGGTCATTTCCAGGATAATGGTTAACCCCTTAACCCTGTGATTCTATCTTTAAATGCCTTAATGTTCACTTTACAACCCTTGGATTTACTGATGATTCTCATCGCTTTTAATTTAGGTTTTACCTTTAGGATTAACTTTCTAAAATAGGTATCGAATTGTACCATCTCTCTCATTTTGAACCCCTTTCAATGTTGTAACCATATCTCCCAGAACTTCCAAAGTTACACTATACGCTTCAGAGACACAGGACTTCGAGCTGTCCCCCATGCCATGTTCTGTCCTGCTTCTAGGCCTTTCCATGTGCTGCAGACTTTTCTGAAATGCCCTGTGGTTTGTCTGATACACTCTAGTCAGTCACCTCCAAGCAGAGATTACCTCTCTTTCCTCTATATTCCTTGGTCCTTGGACATATTTCACATCCTGCACTTATCAGAAGAGCAGTATGGTTATTTGTGTTCTCATCCTTCTACTGACCCAAACTATCAGTTCTCTGTGACAGAGAAGGCTACTCTTAACCAGAATCAAAAGTCAGTGGGGCAAGATTTTTCTCTACAGATTGAAGGCAGAAAGAATGGTTTAGCTAGTGGGAAAGATGCGAAAAATCTGATATTCATGAGGATCCTGTAAAAATATGATATTAAAATGGACAGGAAATGGAACTACTTTATTTGGCTTATGTCAAGAATGTGAGAAAAATTGGAAAACAAATGGGGGTTTGAGAACGATGAAGATTAAGGACTTTGCTGCTAAACAGAAACAGACAGACAGGGTTCTTGGCTCAGAATAGCATCCAGTCCTCATTAGGGAAGTTTAGATCCTGCCAGTGAGGGCTGGATGGCCGCCTGCTTCCCTGAAAACTATTTGCTTATTTAAGGGATTTAGGCCCAGTGCGCCCAAGACCTGAAAATATCAGTTCAGAGAAAACTTCTAAGATATTCCTCAAAACAATCCAAAGTTTTAGAGTTTGTCCAGTAAGTAAGCACAGGATGAAATATGAGTGGCCGTAATGACTGGAAGGAACAGATGTTGTCATAAGACATATATTTACTCTATGCATATTGACTGAGGGTCCGGAGTGTGCCAGGTCCTGAGTGAGGCGACAAGGATGAGTTTACAAAGATGCCACCAAGTGAGACCCTTCCTTCAATAAACTCTCAGTCTAATGGGAGAAACATATGCAAACAACCAATTTCCCTACAGTGGAATATATGAATATGTTAGAGTGGTACCAAAAAAAAAAAGGAGGAAGGCCAACTGGCTCGGGAGCAGACAAGTGCTGAGACAGGAGGGTGGTGTGGGAATTGGGTATGACAGAAGGTTTGGAAATATGAGTGAGCTGGAAACTAGTGGTGAGTTTTACAAAGGCAATGAATAATGAGGTTCTTAGATTTTAACAGGATTTGTAATTACATGCTTAATATTTTACTGTTTTTTTTCTTAAACTCTTCCCCAATTTGCAGGCCTTAACTCAATTTGAATTTTAAAAAAGAGAGAGAGAAAGTGATAGTCTTTAAGAAAACCAAGTGTAAACCATGTATAGAGAAGAGGAAAAGTCTTCAGTTATATATCTTATTTACACATAGTAAACATGGTAAATTTATCCTTTGAAATAATTTTGTGTGCTTCACACTTATTCTGTTTCAGGATGAAGGTGTAACAGAGCAGGCTTGGCTTGTTTCTTTTTTTTTTTTTTTTAAGCATCTATTTGCTTTTGTGAATGACACAGCAGGCAAGTATCATCAGAGTATGTAGTTCCCTGAAACAGTGGAAACGGTGGCAGACTTTATTTTGGGGGGCTCCAAAATCACTGCAGATGGTGACTGCAGCCATGAAATTAAAAGATGCTTCTTGGAAGAAAAGTTATGACCAACCTAGACAGCATATTAAAAAGTAGAGACATTACTTTGCCAACAGAGGTCCATCTAGTCAAGGCTATAGTTTTCCCAGTAATCATGTATGGATGTGACATTTGAACAATAAAGAAAGCTGAGTGCCGAAGAATTGATGCTTTTGAACTGTGGTGTTGGAGAAGACTCCCTTGGACTGCAATGAGAACCAACCAGTGCATCCTAAAGGAAATCAGTCCTGAATATTCAATGGGAGGACTGATGTTGAAGCTGAAACTCCAATACTGTGGCCACCTGGTGTGAAGAACTGACTCATCTGAAAAGATCCTGATGCTGGGAAAGACTGAAGACAGGAGGAGAAGGGGACGACAGAGGATGGGATGGTCAGGAGGCATCACCGACTCAACGGACATGAGTTTGAGTAAACTCCGGGAGCTGGTGACAGACAGGGAGGCCTGGCGTGCTGCAGTCCATGTGGTCGCAAAGAGTCGGACACGACTGAGGGACTGAACTGAAATCAACTAAACTGAGAAAAAAACAAGTTTCCTAAGTCCACTAAAAATTAGAAACTGGCAAAGAAAATGACCAACAGGATAGCAAACAAATTATGCATTTTGGGCATCTATAGTGATTCAAATATCCACTCATAAATTTGCAGTTAATGCAACCATACTTCGATTGTGGAGAGTTAACTCAATGAAGAGCTTTACATCTGGACCAGATGATACATCAGGTGTAGTTCAACAAATACTGGTTACTGATGATGATGATTCCTGTTGCCACCGATTGCTGATACATTCTGTAGACAACAGATTTTAATGTCCAGAGCTGTCAATCTGACACATTATATCAACAATCATATAGAGAATCTCACGCACCAAAAAAAACACAAAAAAACAAAAAGCAAAAACAAAACAAAACCGTTTTCATTACATTTGTTCATTTATCTAGAATTTATTACCACGGCATACAGTATTTTACCTTTCTTGGAGAATAAATATGATTGGAGTAGGAAAAAAAGAAAATTAACATATATGGGAATCTACCATTTTAAAGGAAGAAATATTGATGGTTATTGGATAAGCTTCCTTTTACTACCTGGGAAAGACTGATCCATATTGATATAAAACCTGGAATCGCAGAGGAGGAAGGCTTAGGAAGGAATATGGATCTTCAGGCTTAAAGAAAAACAAAAAAATGGGACCAGAAGGTAACTGTCAACTTGCTGCTAATAACTTTTCTGCTTTCCCTTTTGCTGTATCATATCTACCATAGGTTTAACAGCTCATAAACTGAAGCCAACTTTCTGAATGATCATTTTAATTCTTGAAGAGTAACCATAAACTAAGGGGGAAAAATACTGAGAGATTAATCCTGGCAGCAGGCAGCAATTCTAGGCCCAAAAACTTAATGGGGCTGAGCTGAATGGGACATAACAAGATGACTATCCTAACAAAATACAGTCCGTGTCCTCCGATGGATGAGGAATTTTCTTTCCCCATTTGTGTTTGAACATGGAGAACATAAAGTGCCAGTTAAACTGAGTAATGTTGCATAACTAAATTACAGGGTTTTTTTTTTTTTTTTTTTTTTTCAGTTCTCCAGTAGAGAATAAAAATCCTCAAGCCTGGAAGCATTGTTTTAATCAAGGGTCTGAATAAGCCATCCCTTGTAGTTCTGCAATACCTAAGTTAATAGAAATGTTTTCTTTAGCTTCCTGATACCTATATAACTACATTACTAAAAGCTATATACACATGAAAGTTGCATACAGAAAATGGACATATGTTTGGCTTTCTGAGGTGTACTTTTAATTTTGTGAAGTAGCTTTTGAAAGGAGAAAAGGAATTAATTTGCAATTTGATTCTAAACAATTACTTCTAAATTTTATAAATGCATATATTTAACTTTGCTACTTTATCCACATAATAGTTGTTTTTTGAATGAAGCTAAACAATTTACATGATGTATGATATAGCCTTGAAGAGCTTTTATTTGTTTTATTGGGTAATTTGTATTCAGTATGGAGGAGGTGATCTAAGCTTTGCATTCAGTGATTGCACAGGAGGCCCGGGCACTTGGAAAATTCTACATTTTCTTTCATCAGGGTGAATCTACCATGACCCGGAAGGCTCACCTATAGATAAGATGGTTTGGCCTCAATAACACTTTGAATCTTTACACTCTCTGGGGTTTTGCACACTCCTTTAGACACAGGTCTTTGTAATTAATGAGAGGCGCACGAGTGGATCCCTGAATGGCACTTTGGAGAATGGTGGGACAAGTTTTTAACAAGCTAACCCTTCTGGCTATAACATGAAAGGGAACCCTGTGTTTAAGGTAGTATGGGAATAAAAGGCAAAGGTAATTTGCACTGCTGAAGAAATAATTATTAGTTCCACATTGCTTTCCACGTGGTAGGTGGAGGAGAGCAGAAAGAGAATGTTCACATTTAGGAAATCATTGTTTATTTTTCTTGCTGGTAATGTATGAAGTTTGGGGGGGCTGAAAATTTGAAAGATTTCCCCAGCTGATCCTACTAAGGTGCTTCAGAAATATCAACAAATTTTTCTCTTGCTCATATTGACTGTCTATTTTAGATTATTTTTGATGCTTTCATGCTGACAAATTATCTGTCTGACTTACCAAAGACACCCTCCCTACAAACAGGAGTAAATGTGAAGAGGCGAGTGTGGAGGGAAGAGGGGAGTAGGAGGCCAAGAGACAAAATACTCCATTTTGCCTCACACATACTGTCTTTTCTTATACTATACCATAACTCTCTCTGTTTTCATATATTTGAAACCTAAGATTAAATTACTCTTCCAAAGTCACATAATTAGTAATAGACAAATTGAGGCTGAACTGAATGATGCTCTTCTGCAGTTAAATTTTGGTGCATTTTCCATTACACCACACTGCCTGACTCCTATACCACCATTCACTCTTCTAATAGCAATCTGCTTTTTTTTGCTATAACTGGGATGAAATGTAACTTTGATATACATACAGAAACTACACAGTCATCAAATAGAAAGTGTAAAAAATAATATTTTATGTATTTTATAGAATACAAAGATTTAACATTCAAATTTATAACTATTTTTAACAGAAGTTTTGCTTATTGCATGAAGAATGTTTAAGAACAGATGGTCATGAATTCCTGCATAACCCAACTCACATCAGAGAAACCACAGTCATGTTTTCTTTTAAATAAGGAGACTACTACTGACAAAATTATTTATGCTTATTGATACTTTAATAGAGAAATATGGTTGCTTAATTACATTCAAAATCTTAAATGTCACAAATTACCAAATAAATACAAAGGAAAACAAAGTTACAGGACTCCTCTTTTCTTTTAACTCTCATTATCCCAGAAATTTGCTGAGTGAAGTGAGCTCCTGCTTTGCCCAGAGATGAAAAGGGAAGACCCCAAAACATTAGTAGGAGGGGAAAAATGCAAGAAGTAACCAAAATACTCTCTTTATTTGGCTGGTTCTCTGGTGCTAGCAAATGACTGAATCTTCCTTAAAGTTTGACCTTTCTTCTGGCAACCCTTTCCTATGCTTTAAAGACCTACACCCAGGCTAGGGTTCTCTCTCCTGCAAAACTAAGGCCTGCAGGGACACATCTTTCAGCTTCTGACGGCCTCCTTCACTTACCAGCCCAAGAAGACAGCCTTACCTCTGAGTTGTCTCTGATGAAGTGTGCACACCTGCCCACAGGCTCTGGCCTAAAACCACCTTGTCTCATTCTCTCTTACATTATCCCGTCTAGTTCCCACAACAAACTCAGAGAGCAGAGCCACATCTTCAATACCCAGTTGACTTCTCAAACTGAAGATTTCTCAGGAAGGAAGCAGACTCTAGTCCATTAAGTCCTCCAACAGAACAGGACACAGTTCTGGGTTTCCCACTGATACTGTGAAAACTTATTTTATAAAACTCAAAGTAAGGAGCAGGTACCCTAGCCCTACCTCACTTGGAAAATGTGCTCAATATACAGCAAACTATCAGCTCCTTCCCAAATCAAAATCCTAATACTCTCCTCTCCATGTATTGTTTTCACTTTCTTTTTTCTGTATGGTAAGAGATATAGGAGTCATTTAACCATGTCTTGGCAACCTACTTTTTGCAACTTCTGCAGGGTGATCTGACATACCTCACTGGCATTTATTATTTTAAAGCATTGGCCTAAATTTCCTCTTTAATATAATGTTATAAATATAATAGCCCTTGCTTTTGAGTGTGTAGAGACATGTACTTCTCAAAAACTACTAACATGAAATTAGCAAAACTCTTTGAAAAACATGTTGACAGCATGTTTCATGCAATTTCTAATGACCAGATTCTTTGATTTCATAATTCCATTTTTGAGATACCATTCTAAGTATACAATCTTGAATGTAAAAAAAGAAAAACTGCATATACCAGCTATCTTTAAAAATATACCAGAAACAATTTAAATGAAAACAGTAAGTAAGTGGTTAAATAAAGTAATGGAAAGCCAGGTAATGAAATATTACACACATAGTAAAATATTTTTGAAGTTTATACAGTAAAACAAAAAAAAAATGATAATTCAATGCTAAATGTAAGTTTGAAAAATACCACCTTTAGTAAAATAAGTCATATTAAATGTTTCTAAAAGAATCCTTCAGATATCTCTGCTCATATATTCAAAAGTTCAGAATGGTACCAAAGCACTAGCAGTAAACCATCAATAGGTGTTAGGAGATTAGGAAAGTTTTCCCTCTTTCCTATTACTATGCATTTTTAAAATTTTATCTACTGAGTATATATTTTGGTAAAAATGCCAAAACAATAGGAAAAAATATGAAAAGCATTAAAATTGGAAATAACAACCATGGTAGCATTCTTGAATTAAGTATCTAAAATAGGTATTCCTTTCTTTTTTCTTTACATCAAATATGATCCTATAGCTTGTAGACTTTGCCTATAGAGAAGACTACATCTTCTCTTTTCTAGGCAGTTTGCCATGACCCTAATTCATGTCCCTTATACCTTACACCTCACCCATTGTACTAGACTCAATAGGCTTCATGATTTGAGGTGTTTCTCTACCTCAGTTCAAATCCTTTCTTGTATGGTGACTTACAGGCTGATTAATTCCCATCACTGAGCATCAGATTAACTCATCTGTAATAATAAACTTCGACAACTTTATGAGGAGTATATAAAAAGGGATAATATATATGAAGTACTTGGCACACAGTAACTTCAACAAATGGCAGCTCTCATTATACTTTCAATTGTGTCCTTCTTTTGGACTTTTAATGTTGCTACATTGGAATTGTTACACAGATTCTCCACATATCCATTTAACACCCTACACAACATGATCTCAAGCACCTTTTCCACTGCTTTTCACAAAACTCTACCCTTAGCTGCAACCAAGTTGAAGCAGTTTCTATTTCATGAACTCTCCCCTGTTCCCCTCTATTTCTTTCCATGCGTGCCATCATTTTAGTTTGTTCCCAAGCTACGTTTATTCCTCTGCTCTATCTTTCTGAAATTCCTCATCTTAAATGAAATTTTTCTGGATCCCACAACCAAATCAGATTGCTATCTTCTCTAAAAATGCCATAATACTAATATCCTTAATAACATATAACCTTCGATTCAGCATCCTGGTTGGATAACTGATAGTCAGGGTTTAGCTTAAACAGGAACCTCCTCAGAGAGACCATCTTTGACTGTGCAATCTAAAATAGGCCCTAGGCCACGATCATATCTCCTTCTATTTCCAGTTACTTAGCTCTTCCCCCTTCTTTTTTCAATCGCTCTCCCAATAGGTTTTCTACTTTTCAGGAACAGAACTATTTTCCTTAACAGCTGCTAGCACTGTATGTCTTTTAAACAATAAATGCCCAATAAATGTACACAGTTGTATTACAAACTGAAAATTTTATCACTACACTAGACAGGGTAAGGGGGATACTGATTTGAAAGTTGTTACGGCAATCTTTCAGTTATCCTCTTTACATCAACATACACACAGAGATCATTCCCACAGCCACATTCCCTCATACACCCCATTCATACAGAATCACACACACACACCTTTGGGTTCTTGGTCCCTGCCATCATTTACATAATGTTCAGTGAGCAGGCATAGCAGACACTAGTTATAGAAAACCTGGGAAGTGCTCTACTGGGGATCCCAGTGGAAGCCATGATCTGCTGTATTTGGGATGTACAGAAATGACAATGGGAAGAGAGGGAGAGAAAATAGTGATGTGAAATGTTAAGGGTAAACCTTGGGGAACAATAACACATTCAGTGCAGTACACTTGGTGGTGCAGTTTAGTAAAGTCTGACAAAAAATCCAAGCCAATGCAAAGTTAGAAAAAAATTGAAATTCAAAATAAGAAGGAAAGCAATCATGCAGATCTACCAAGCTACGGCTTCCTTCAGTAGCAATTTTGTTGTTCCTCTTAAGTTTCTAGGAAACACATTTTGGGGTTTTAATATTTTCTTAGATCAGAAACTATAATAACTTGAATTTTAAAACTAACCATAAAGAAAGAGTTACGTAATATCTTTTAAAAATTAATACATAATTGGGAAAAAAGAAACTGTCTTCCATGGTTTTAGGATTCTACCCCCAAATCTTCTCACAAATTCTTTTGAGTAAATGGAGATGTCCAGTCCTTCATGGCTCCCCACACCAGCCCCTTGGCGTTCTCAGAAAACGTGAACACCTGTTATCTCTTTCTTCCATCTTCACCCTCTACTGCCCTTCAGACTTTCCCATCATTTAAACATGTTCAGTTTTTCCTACTATAATCAAATCCTTCTCCTGATCCATTTATCTTTTCACTCCCAATTTCTCTCTCTTCTGCATTTACAGCAAAATTCTTACAAAATAATTTATACTCACTGCCTCCATTGTTCTTACCTCGCACTCACTTCCCAACTCTCTTTAACTTGCAAGACATTTAATATTTCTGCAATATTACCTCCATGATAGGCTAAATAATATCCCCCCTCACCTGCCCAAAAGGTGTTCATGTCCTAATCCAAGGATTCTGTGAATATATCACCTTAAATGGCAAAAGGGACTTGGCCACTGTGATTACAGAAACAATTTTAAGATTTGGAGAATCACCTGGATTATCCAGGGGTAATGGTGGGGGGATCAAATGCTGTATCAGAAGTGTCCTTATAAGATCAAGGCAGAGGGAGAAATTACTACAGGTCAGTAGCAGCAGATAGGATGATGTAAGCAATGGGAGATTTGGAGTGATTTGAGAAACTGTCATGAGCAAGAAATGGAGCCCCTCTCTAGATTCCAGAAGAGGCAAGGACAGTCATTCCCTCCAAAACCTTCAGAAAGAATCAGGCTCACTGACACCTTCATTTTAACCCAGTGACATTTATTTCAAAGTTATAGTCTCTAAAATTAAGAAAGAATAAATTTGTGTTGCTCTAAGTCACTGTGTTTGGTAATTTTGTGACAATAATAAGAAGAAAGTATAGCCCTATGCGCTAAGTCAAATACTGGACAATTTTCAGTCTTCCTTCCATTTGACCTTCAGTAGCAACCTCTTGTCTCCTCAGATACCACTAGTTTCTAGTATCTTTGGCTCAGTCGTCACAGATACTACCTTTCTCAGATATTTCCCATAATGTTTAAATATACTTAGGAAAATTATCTTCTCTCCTTAAGATTTCTTTTGCCTTTTAACAGCTTTATAGAGGTAAGCTGCCTCGGATGGTAAAGAATCTGCCTGCAGTGTGGGAATCCTGAGTTTCGTCCCTGGCTTGGGAAGATCCCCTGGAAAAGGGAATGGCAATCCACTCCAGTATTCTTGCCTGGAAAATTCCATGGACAGAGGAGTCTGGTGGGCTACAGTCCATGGAGTCACAAAGAGTCGCACATGACTAAGCAACAAATATTTTCACTTTTTGACTTTCATAGAGGTATAAATAAAATACAAGAAATCACACATACTAAAAGTATAAAATCTGTTAAATTTTGACATGCAAACATACCCATGAAACCACCACCATAATCAAGACAGTGAACATACATAATATATACTCCCAAAGTTTCCTTTTACCCCTTTGTTCTCAAAGATTTATGCTGTGTTTATCTTGCTAACTGATGTATTCCAGGCATACATCAGAGAGAGGCACATGGTGGCACTCAAAATATATTTGAAAAATTAATTAATGAGCAAAAATATTCATCAAAGCCTTACATACAGAAGGGACCACCAGAAACAATGCAAGTACTCTTGTGATTACATATTTTATAAAATAATGCAAAACTATGTACCAATGAAAATTATGCTCTATGAGAACAATGAATTATATTTAAATGTATTTAAGTAGAAAAGCAAAAATCAAAAGGATTTATAAAATGTTATTCTGACCATATATAATTGCATACATTTAGCTAAGAAGGATAGTAGGCATTGACACAAAAACTTTAGCAGTGGAGAAATGACTGGTGATTTTAATTTTTTTCTCTGTGCTTCTCTGAAAAAATCAAAGATCATGTGTCATAATATATTGAATGAGACTTTTCCTTTATCTTAGAATTCTGGCCAAAGCCCCATACAGAGGAAAACAAGTAGTATTTCTAATATTCCAAAAAGAACAGCCAAAAAGCTGTCAGATACCCTACTCTTGAGTTTTCTAAGAGGTAGTCAAATTGGTCTTTCCCTGTCATTCCCATCATTCTACTTAGCCTACAAAACAAAAATCATAATTTTGTTGAAAAGGAAAGTTGGCAGAAAGAATGGCATTCTGGAATATTTTCCATTCAATTTCATATATGGGGAAAAGGCAGGAGATGGCATTCCTTTAAGTGATTTTTCTGCTCCAAAAAGAAATGCTCTTTGAAATTAATAATGACAATAAGAAGGAAAACTGGCATTATTACCTTGGCTTTAGGCTTACTGAGCTACATTTGTTCACACGCCCACCCACATATGAGTGGAGTACAGTAAGAAAAGTCTTAAGAGCTTCAACTTATACCCTCCAAAGTTTGGGATCTGCTCCAGAGTCTTCTCAAGGCAAGAGTTTGACTACAGAGAGTGCAGCAAGCATCAGCTCTCCCCTCTGGGTGTAACAGAAACAGTGCACTTGCTGGCCGCTGAGTAGGCGGGCTCCTGGCCATGGGAGGGGACAGCAGAACCAAGAAGTAGGAAGATGAACTTGCGTGAGCAGCTGAGGTGCCATCTAGGGAACTCCACGGTACAGCCGGGCCACGGGAACTGAGAGCCCACCTGTGTTCCCCGGGAGAGCAGAACGCGAGCATGTGACACGCTCAGAAGCACTGACGTCTAAGAGGCCTCCCACCTTAACTCTGGGAAACTCAGGAGAAACAAGGGGAAATGAATGGATAGAGATAGTGGATGGAGATAGGACACTGAACTGCGCACAAGACTATTCTCGTGGCAGGGATAATGCATCAGACTTGAGTCTTCAGAATGAGAAAAAACTCAAGCTGTGTGTGAAACTGAACATTCTTTACATTTGACTGAACTGAACATAGTTAGAGAGGGGACCCTAAAGCTTATTTACCAAGCTAAGACTGTTCCTTTATAGGTAAGAGGAGTCTATGATGTCTGTTCAAGGTGTGAGTCATTAGTGCAGAAAGGGAATTTAACAGTATGATCATAGGGATTTACTGGAGAATACTACATTTATTTCTTGTTTGAATTACCACTGAATTTAGCCCATTCTCTTATCTGATCACATCTATGTTATACCTGTGTTATTTTTAATCACTTAAAAGTGAGCATAAATTCTCAGTAACCTAACTAAAAGTACTATGAGAGATAATGATGCAGAATTATAATATAGGTAAAAGTTTGATATCAATATACTTGAATAGAACATTGATACTTATTACCATCTCCCACCAAATGTGGTTTATTGCTCTTAGTTCTTACAACAAGTTTTGTGATTGTTAACTTCTGTTACTAAGCCTAGACAGCGTGTTAAAAAGCAGAGACCTCACTTTGCCAACAAAGGTCCGCATGGTTAGAGCCATGGTTTTTCCGGTAGTCATACACAGATGTGACTGGACCATAAAGAAGACTGAGCGCCAGAGAACTGATACTTTCAAAGTGTGGGGCTAGAGAAGACTCTCGAGAGTCCCTTGGGCTGCAAGGAGATCCAACCAGTCAATTCTAAAGGAAATCAGTGCTGAATGTTTACTGGATGGACTGATGCTGAAGTGGAAGCTCCAACATTTTGGCCGCCTGATGTGAAGAGCTGTCTCACTGGAGAATATCCTGACGCTGGGAAAGACCAAAGGCAACAGGAAAAGGGAGCAGCAGAGGATCACCGACTCAATGGACATGAATTTGAGTAAACTCTGGGAGATAGTGGAGGACAGAGGAGCCTGGCGTGCTGCAGTCCGTGAGATCCCAAAGAGCTGGACACAACTTGCAGACTGAACAACAAAAACAAGAAGACTGAAATATTTCATGTATTTGTAAGTCATTTTGTCTAAAGATAATTAAATATAGATACATTATTTGAAAATGTAATACACTGGATTTAATATAAATTTTAAAATGTATTTCCTATAAAATGTATGGGCCATAGTAGTGAGAGATGGAGACAAGATTGTTAAAATTTCCTCCGTCTGTACAAATGCTAAGTTCTTTGAGCCCCACTCTCTGTTAGCATCGCATCTCAGGATATCTCACCCAACGAGATTTCTCAAATTCTGTAATTATACTAGCAGTGGACGAGCTGAAGAATGGATTGGCTAATTGAGAAAGGTACTCTCTTCTTCATCAGTCCTAAATCCCACAAGTTTCCCCAAATAAAAATATGCAAACTAAATGAAATAAATATGCAGTCTAAGTAAAATTGCACTTGTTGCCAAACTTCAGAAGAAAATTACTCATAAGCCACATCGATATTCTGGAGTCATCATTGTTAACTTCTTTCCACTTGCTCACCTTTTACCTCTCTTTACTGAGTGCCTTATTTTCCCGTGAGACTTTCTGATAAGCGTCATGAAAGTAGAAGGGCGATAGTGAGATAGACAGAAGGTAGATAGATAGATATAGGTAGGTGGGTCGGTATATAGGTTGGCAAGTTGACAAATTGATTGATTCTTTTCCTCCAGAGAACAAGGAATGGGACTGATTTTTGGAGAGAGAACCACAGGTTTGGAAAGAATCTAAAATGATCTAATTCCAGAGGGAGTTGGGAAACTAATAAAGGAAATGTTAAATTATGGAAGTAATGGAAATCTATGCCCTGTTTCTTTCTATCCTAGGAATTCCTGAAAGGGTGAAAGACCACAAATAGAAAAGTTCATGTTTGCTTGAACACTGAAGGATGATTCGTTGAGACCTTGGAGAGAGTAGAAAATTTCTAAAGGTCATGGTGTGTAAGAACCACCAGAGTGATGGCTTTGGAACAGACTGCATGGACAGGTCAATGGACACCTCAGAGTGACCACGGGGAATATGGACTGGGGGCTTTCCTCACATTTTCTAGGCAGCAGACTTCCAAGAATATATATTACCCAAGAGAGGGAAATGAGCGCCTCAAAGTGCAACTGAGTTAAGAGAATAAGATCTCAAGATAAACAGTGTTTGATTTCCATAATTAAAATGAGTGACAGTTATGCACACTTTAAGCACAAAGTTTCACAATGCCCTTTTCTAGAATTACATAAATTCAGAAGAAATCAAATCTTTTAGCACAAAACTTTTTCTGCTTTGAAGATTATTTTCTTAGGATGGAATCTAGAATTGGAAACAATAGGCAAACTTGTATAAATAACGAATTATCTAAATGTATATTGCTAGGCTATTTTCTAAAATATAATAGGAAATACAATCTCTGTAAATTTGAATGTTAATGATCTTTTGGAAATTGAGCTCACTTTTTAAAAGAGTATCTTATTACAACTTTCATCTATTTGTTTTACTGAAGTCAGAGGGTTTATTTTTCTCAGTATCCACTTGTATTTGCATTTTTGTGATATATCTGCTTACATTGTTTGCTGTTAGGTTTTACTGTTATTTTTTACCTGTTTCTGATAAGCTTAAAGATATATATAATGTTCTGTTAAATGTGATTAACTCACTTCTATCAAAGGATATTCAGTTAGTTTTTAGCAATAGGTGAAAAGAAAAAAAAAAAAGTGAAAGTGCTAGTCGCTCAGTCATGTCCAACTCTTTGCGACCCCATGAACTGTAGCCCACCAGGCTTCTCTGTCCATGAAATTCTCCAGGCAAGAATGTTGGAATGGGTAGCTATTCCTTTCTCCAAGGGATCCTACTGACTCAGGGATCAAACCCGGGTCTCCTGCACTACAGGCAGACTCTTTACCAGGTCACCAGGAAAGCCCAATAGCAATAGTTACATAAGTTCAGTTAATAAAGAAGCTTCATCCATTCATCTATTTTTAACAGCAAGTCATTGGCCAACCCTAATCCTGAAGCAAACAAGGACCCAATCTCAAGATGCTTTATAAGAGAGAGTACAGAAAATACTTTGATACTGATAATAAAAGCAACCCAGGTTACATGCGATAGCTTGTACTAATCTGTTTATGCTGCCATAACAAAATACTATAGACTGGGTGGTTTAAATAGAAGAAATTTCGTACAGTTCTGGAGACTAGAAGTCCAAGACCAAAGCGTCAGCAGGTTTAGTGTCTGGTGCAACCTCTTCCCTTGGGTTGCAGATGGCCACTTTCTCCCTATAAAATCATACAGCCTTTCCTGTGTGACTTGGCAGAAACAGAAAGGGAGCGCTCTGATGTCTCTTCTTATAAAAACACTAATTATGTTAGACCAGGGCCTCACCCTAATGATCCTCATTTAACTTATATTACTTCCTTAATCCAAATACAGCCACACTGCGGGGGTGGGGGCTAAGATGTCAACATATGAATTTTGAGGTGACACAAACATTCAGTCCATAACGTGGTTTCTTAGAGATACTAGGGATGGTAAGAAAAACAGGAAAGATGCTCATTTACTCATACACCGATGGAATCTTAAATTCTGAGTAGGACAGTGTAATGTAGAGAAAAAACGTTATCCATATATGGATGTAATGGGATATGGCTCCTTAGGTGATGTCTTGTTTTTGCTTCTCAGGGCCGATTTTTCAAAACCTACTTTCTAAGTGGTGTCTTCATAGTCTGGAGCTATGGATGTATTTCCCATTCTGTTCTCATCACTCCCTCACTAAAATCTTCAGAGAAACAGTATAGAAGATTAGGGAAATCCAGCCAGTGTTCTGAGTTTCAAAGTTGGGGGTTATCTGTAGTGGCCCCAAGAAAACCTCCCACTCTCATTCCACCAGATGGTTGTCTCACCATAATGGACCTGACATAGTGGTTAGGTTCTGAAGTCAACACATAAGCTAAATGTGCCTATGATGGGACCACAAAAATCATAACATCAGCCACGTGGTTTATGTCTATATCAACCAGCAATGTTTGTCCTGTACTTGGATGACAGTCTCTGAAAAAACACAAAGTATCTATATTTAGCTATCCTAATAAGATATTCTCCATTGTTAGCTGTTAAATATGCATATAAATCATAAACATAATCTCTAAGACTCAGGTTTGTAGGAGTTTCTTACAGTACACTAGGGTACATTATTATTTGGTCACTATCATTTGACAAAGAGAGAACCACAGCATCTGAATATTAATGAAATGAAGAATAAGAGACAAAAATATAAGAATCACATTTGAGTGCTGAGTACCAGGCAGTATTTTCAATGCCTTACCAGGATGCATCTCAGGTAATCTTCAAAACTATCTCATAAGGTCAGTACATTATCCTATCCATTTTTCATCGAAGGCACAAAGAAATTAACTAACCTGCCTGGGCTTAAACAAAGAGTTGGCCTCAAGTCTTACACTAGGGCTTCTGGTTTTACATGCTACAAAGACCTGCTTATCTGTAAGGGAGAAGAATAATTTGATTAAAGCAAAAATTGTACCTGTGATAAACTAATTATTTCCTTTTTGATTTCTAGAGTTTGATCTTCTAGTTTCTCCAAGTGCATCATAAAAAATTTCTTATAATTACTAGTAGACCAAAGGAAAAAATAATGCCATGCTACATGTCTAAGGCCTATTTAAGAATATAAAGGAAGAACGAAAGTCTAGAAGCAAAGGAGAAAATTATTTTTACATATTTTTACATATTATTAAGAATCAGCCTTGCATTTCCCTTGTGTGAGGGAAGTCCTAAAGACCTGCCGTGTCAACCATGTTAAGTGTGGGTTCAAGAGATTAAGGGCACTGATGGGCATCACAGTTCACTGTTATTCCTTTCTCCTTGCAACCTCACATAGCTATACATCTGTTTTGTTGATTCAGAAGAGCACTTGAGATGCTTTACAGTTGATTTTGACAAGTGCTACAATTTGATAGAGGAAGATAATTCTTGCTGAGATGATTTTCAAAGTACAGAAATTATACTTTTGAGTAGATAGTACCTTTCTTTATGATCAGAATTTCATTTAATATACAGCATACTTAAGCTTGGTAATCAAATTTCCCTTTATCTGAAAAAAAATGATGGCTGTCTTTGATCTCATATATTAAAGCACTACACATTAAATCTTATTCTTGATTCTGATTGTTTTCTTTGTTGCAGATAAAGCATGTCTGCCAAATTTAAAGATAGCAGATTTACAAAATGCTATATGAATATGAAGTGGTATTATTAATTAAATGAGTCTCCTGATCATGTGACTGAGCTGATTGATGAGTTCCTGGGATATACTTTTTCTGTATGCTTCTAAATCCACTAAACTGAGAATTAATCAGTGGTGCCTTAAAAACCACAGACTTATTATTGATAGAAAAATCACTTTTAAGAAGTAAAATATATGGATATAATTTTAACTTATGTTTTAAAGTATTCTGACATCATATGGACTTTCCCATTAGTGTAATTATAAAATAATTTAATATTTGATTTCTGAGAGAATTACTGACAAAGAATTATGGTTGGCTTGCTTTGATTCAAATACTGCTATGTGAAAAACTGACAAAATTTTAAATAACATTGAAGTTTAAGGTATATATAATGTCAATTCAAGATTCTAACTTAGTTTAAAGGAAACTAAATGGTTCAATGCTTTGGGATCTCAGCCCTCTTTGCAAGGTTAATCTCAACATAATATTCTGCATAATTAAAGCCTTTATTATTGATGTGATGGAAACTAAAACCTTAGCCATATCCCTATGTTAGAAAATCATTTCTAGACATTCAATTTACCTTTGTATAATTTTGTACATCATATACAAAAGTAAATGGAAATACATAATTCATATCAGATGTGTTACACAGTTACACTGAATATTATGGGTGTCAGAACCTATCCTGCTACATAGGTCTGCTGTTCTCAATGTGGTTCTCCTGATTCCTAAATGGAAAGCTAAACTCCAGAGTCAACAAATAAGCCTTAATAGAATTTCTAAAGTGGGTTTCCTAAGTCCAACATACACTATTAAATAATCCTTTCTCTTGGTATATGGTTAGGAAGAAAGACTTCAGTTTGTATCTTTATTCTACCATTTTCCAACTAAAGAACACTGGGAAAATTCTTCACTTATCTAAGTCAGATTACAAATCCAAACACTGAATGTCCTGGACTTGTTACTGTCTAAATGGGATTTAGGAGAAAATAATTAATGTAAAATAAATTAATTAATGCAAATAAAATGATTAATGTAAAAATTTAAAAATTCATGTAAAATACATATTAAAATAATTAATGTAAAACTTTAACACAGTGCTTGCTACACAGAAAATTTTCAACAACTGACGACTGGGTTTAATGCTCTTTTCATCATCAATGCCACTTTCCTAGTTACTACAGTATCCTTGGCTTATTGTAATGAAAACATCTAAATGTTTCAGTCTTCATATTCTAATCACTTCAGTTCTCTTACACAAACAACAGCACTATTTATAAAATGCTGCTTTCATATTGTTACTTCCCTGTTTTGTTTTTTTTTAATTTATTTAGTTTATCTTCACTGTGTCATGCAGGACCTTTCATTGTGGTGCAGATTCCTTAGTTGTGGCAGGAGGCATGTGGGATCTTAGTTCCCCAACCAGGAACTGAACCTGTGTCCCCTGCTTTATAAGGCAGATTCTTAACCCCTGGGCCACCAGGGAAGTCCCAGTTACTTCCCTATTAAAAGTAGTTGTTATTGCTATTTAGTCGCTCAGTCATGTCTGACTCTTTTGCGACCTCATGGACTCTAGACTGCTGGGCTCCTCGGTCTATGGGATTTTCCAGACAAATATATTAGAGTGGGTTGCCATTTCCTCCTCCAGGGGATCTTCTCAACCCAGAGATTTAACCTGAATCTCCTGCATTGGCAGGCAGGTCCTTTACCACTGAGCCACCCAGGAAGGCCATTAAAAGGAGACTAAAGCTCTTAAATAAAGTTCCAGAACTCAAAATTTTCTATTACTTGGTTCCAAAAATTTTATAGCCAAATTTCTGTCATTTCCCTCTGTAACCTGTTCTCTATCCTAACTGGATCAACTTTTGATTATCAATTTCATCTTATATTTTTACACTGTGTGCCCTTCCACTTGTATAGAAATAATACATTAATCATGTGGTAGAAATGTATTTTACATGATAGAAGTTTATCCTGTTCTTGGACTCCTCCTGAACATACATACTGCTGTCTCAAATGCTGGACAAATGGAGATAAGAACTATCAGAATTAATTTAATTTGTCACTGTGACTTAACTTACAACCCTATTTGAGTTTTACCCATGTTATAGGGCAATGAGAAACCTGTATGCAGGTCAAGAAGCAACAGTTAGAACTGGACATGGAACAACAGACTGGTTCCAAACTAGGAAAGGAGTATGTCAAGGCTGTATATTGTCACTCTGCTTATTTAACCTGTAAACAAAATACATCATGCGAAATGCTGGGCTGGATAAAGCACAAGCTGGAATCAAGATTGCCAGGAGAAATACCAATAACCTCAGATATGCAGATGATACCACCTTTATGGCAGAAAGTGAAGAAGAACTAAAGAACCTCTTGATGAAAGTGAAAGAGGAGAGTGAAAAAGCTGGCTTAAAGCTCAACATTCAGAAAGCTAAGATCATAGCATCTGGTCCCATCACTTCATGGGAAATAGATGGGGAAACAGTGGAAACAGTGAGAGACTTTATTTGGCTGGGGGGCGGGGAGGGGCTCCGAAATCACTGCAGATGGTGAGAGCAGCCACAAAATTAAAAGGTGCTTGCTCCTTGGAAGGAAAGCTATGACCAACCTAGACAGCATATTAAAATACAGAGACATTACTTTGCAAACAAAGGTCTATTCAGTCAAAGCTATGTTTTCTCCAGTAGTCATGTACAGATGAGAGAGTTGGACTATAAAGAAAGCTGAGTACCAAAGAATTGATGCTTTTGAACTGTGGTGTTGGAGAAGACTCTTGAGAGTCCCTTGGACTGCAAGGAGATCCAAACAGTCAGTCCTAAAGGAAATCAGTCCTGAATATTCATTGCAAGGACTGATTCTGAAGCTGAAACTCCAGTTCTTTGGCCACCTGATGCGAAGAATGAATTCATTGGAAAAGACCCTGATGCTGGGCAAGATTGAAGGCAGGAGGAAAAGGGGGTGACAGAGAATGAGATGATTGAATGTCATCACTAACTAGATGGACATGAGTTTGAGTAAGCTCCAGGTGTTGGTGATAGACAGGGAAGTCTAGCGTGCTGCAGTCCATAGGGTCACAAAGATTTGGAGACTACTGAACAACTGAATTGAACTGAACTGAATATGTTATAGACATATAAATGCTTATCAAGGCATGTATTTCTGAAAAACTTAACCATGTTTCCCTATTTTTGTTGAAAGCAGCTATGTAACTTCTCTGCTTCCCAGGTGGCACAATGGTAAAGAATCCACCTGACATGCAGATGTACGAGACACAGGTTTGATCCCTGGGTTGAGAAGAATCCTTAGAGGAAGGCATGGCAACCCGCTCCAGTATTCTTGCCTGGGAAATTCCACGTATCGTAGGAGCCCATGCTACAATCCACGGGTTCGCAAAGAGTCAGACACAGCTGAGCAAGTGAGCACACAAACACACATTTAAATTCATATTATTTTCTCACTGATGGCTGACAACAGTTCACTACTCAAAGCCCTCATTATTTGTTCAGTTTTAAGAAAGATACAGAGGCTATGGAAACATGGCTAAAATATTTGCTAATATCTACAGTTTCTAAATTTAATACCTGGATCAGTCTTTGTTTTAGCTTATTGTATTGTGATTTGCCCTTTAGATTAAATGAGAAATGTAGCAGGTGAAAAGTGGCTGATTCTGTACCTCTCCAGCACAGAAATGCATTGAAGAGGATACCTCATCCAAGACAAAGAGAAGACAAGAAAATGATATTGGGTAGAATTAGATAGTGAAAGTGAGTGTTAGTTAGTCAGTCATATCTGACTCTTTGTGACCCCATGGACTAAAGCCCATCAACCTCCTCTGTTCATGGGATTCTCCAGGCAAGAATACTAGAGCAGGTTGTCATTCCCTTCTCCAGAGGATCTTCCTGATCCAGGGATCAAACCAGGGTCTCCACATTGCAGGAGGAATTAATTTTTTTCTTTAATGTTTTCTTCAAGTATAACTGTTGTTGTTCAGTTACTCAATCATGAAAAACTCTTTGCAACCCTATGGACTGCAGCACACCAGGCTTCCCTGTCCTTCACCATCTCCTGGAGTTTGCTCAAACTCATGTCCATTGAGTTGGTGATGCCATCCAATTATCTTGTCCTCTGTTGTGCCCTTCTCCTCCGCCTTCAATCTTTACCAGCATCAGTGTCTTTTATAATGAAAAGAAAAGACCTGATGTTCTTTGCATCAGGTGGCCAAAGTATTGGAGATTCAGCTTCCACATCAGTCCTTCCAGTGAATATTCATGGTTGATTTCCTTTAGGATTGACTGGTTGGATCTCCTTGCTGTTCAAGGGACTCTCAAGATTCTTCTCCAGCACCAGAGTTCAAGAGCATCAATTCTTTGGTGCTCAGCTTTCTTTATGGTCCAACTCTCTCAGCTGTACATACCTACTGGAAAAACCATAGCTTTGATTATATGGACCTTTGTTAACAAAGTGATGTCTCTGATTTTTAACACATAAGTTTGTCATAGCTTTCCTTCCAAGGGGAAACATCTTTTACTTTCATGGCTGTAGTCACTGTCCACAGTGATTTTGGAGCTCAAGGAAATATAGCCTGTCACTGTCTCCATTTTTTTCCCTATTCACCATGAAGTGATGGGACTGGATGTCTTGATCTTAATTTTTTGAATGCTGAGTTTTAACACAACCTTTTCACTTTCCTCTTTCACCTTCATATAGGGGCTTTTTAGTTCCTCTTCACTTTCCCATTAGGTATAACTAACGTACTGTAATGTTCATCTTAAGTGTTCAGTTCAATAAATGTTAGTAACCTTATACAGTCATCAACAATAAGCACAATCTGGCTTAAGAACACTTCCATTGTCCAAAACATTCCTTCCCATGACCAACTGCAATCAATTCCCCCATTCCACCACTATTCCCCAGTAAACCACTAACTTGTATTCTGTGTCTGTAACATCACCTTTTCTAAGAAATTTCATAAAAATGTAATCATACAAATATGGAGTCATCTAACTTTGGCTTTTTTCACTTAGCATAATATTACTGAGGATATAATGTTGCTGCTTTCTAACAGGTGTTTCCTTTTTATTATTTTTTATTTATTTTTTTATTATTAACTTGTGTGTCATTGTATGAATATATCACATTTTGCTTAGCTAGTCACCAGTTGACGTCCATTTAGATTTTTTCCAGTTTATGTTTAATAAAAATAAAGCTGCTATGAATATACAAATACAAATCTGTGTGTGAACATATGGTTTCATTTCTCATGGATAAATACATAGGGGTAGACTTGTTAGCTCTTATAATGAGAGCATGCTTAACTTTGTATGACAGTATCAAGCTCTTTCCAAAGTTAGGTCTCCTTTTACATTCTTGACAATAATACTTGAGGATCCACTTTCTCTGTATCTTCAACAACAATAATGCCTATTTCCTGGAGCAGTTAGTGGGTATATAGTGTTATCTTGTGTCATAATTTGCATTTCCTTATTCAATAATAATGTGGAACATTTTTTCATTTGTCTTATTGTCCATGCATATATCATCTTTGGTACTTATTCACATCTTTTGTCCAATTTTTATTGGATTGTTTGTCTTTCTATTAAGTCACAAAATCTGTATACATTCTGGATACAGTACTTACCAGATACATGATTTACAAATAGTTTCTTGGTATGTGACTTGTCTGTTCCTTTTACTAATGACCACCTTTGAAGGAAAGGATTTAAACTTTGATGAAACCCACAGTGTATATGTAGTTTTTCTTTTATGGAACACGGGGTGGAATATTCTATCAAGTTGTTGATAGTGTTGTTTAATTCTTCTATATTCTTATTAGTCTTCAATTTAGTGTTGCTGTCAATTACTGAGAAGCGAGTATTAAAAATACCAACTATAATCATTGTTTGTCTCTTAAATTACATTTTTTATTTTATGTTTTTTATAAAAAATAAAAAGTATACATCTATAAAGTATATATTTTACAAAAAAGTATAAGGTATATATAAAGTATATTTTTATAAGGTGTTTATATATGTGTGTATATGAATGTTATATCTCCTTGATATATTGACCTTTTTATCATTACTAAACACTTATCTTTGTCTCCTATAACATTTCTCATATTAAAGTCTATTTTTATCCAACATAAACATGGCCACTGCCACTATCATTATCATTTATATCATATGTCTTTTTCCATATTTTTAATTTCAATCTATTTGTGTTTGACAATAAACTGTTTTATAGATAGCCAACAGCCTGATCTTGCTTTTAATACAGTATGACAAACTTTGATATATGATTCTGTATGTAACTTTTATTTTGAAGGAAATTTTTACCTAGTATAGGATTCCAGGAAGCCCTCTTTATTCTTTCAACACTTTAAAAAAAAAATGTCGCTCTACTATTCTTTCAGCTTTCATTTTCTGACAAGAGTTCTAATATATAATATAATTCTCTCTATATGCTGTGTCATTTTTACTCTGTCAGCCTTCTTTATTTCCTTTCTACAATATCTCTTATTTTTAGTAGCTTGAATATGATGTGCCTTAATAGATGTGTGTGTGTGTATGATCATATTTATCCTGCTAGAGGTGCTCAAACTTTTTGAGTATGTGGTTTGATATCTTTCATTATTTGGGGTAATTCTAGCCACTGTCTATTCAAGGAATTTTTGTTTTCTTCTTCTTCTAATCTTTCTCTGCTTCTCCTTCTTTTTCTCTCTATTTTAAACCTTTTTTTTTTTTTTTCTGTTAAAGAGGAGTTTTGAGGTGAGGAGTGAAGTTTTGTTCCTTTCCTGCAGAAATAGATAATCCTTTATCATCGCCTACAATACTGAAGGGAACTTTCTCTAGTGTCTTGCCTGCTCACAATCTTTCCCATCAAGACCTAGTGGGGTCATAGAAGAGAGCCTGTGAGTTTGCACAAAATCTCCCTTGTGTCTGGGGTTCACAAAGGCTCTATGTTGTCCAAGTAGCCACACTCTGTCTTCAGAAATTTGTTAACAATTTAACTGATTTCTTCTTAACGATTTGTATAACAGTCATTATATTTCTTCTAATATTTCAGCAAAGGTAAGATCATCTGTACATCCTCTCTCTTCTTAAAAGAGCATATTCATCCTCAGATTTCAGGCTACTCAGTTTCCCTGTCATTCAGATCTCTAAGGAATTTTTAAAAGTTATTCTTTGTTGCTTATCTAGCTTTTTGTTACTGTGGGGTAGATGTGACATTCCTTCCTGCTTATTATACCCTAAGAAAACACAAAACTCCTAACAGGGTTATAGTAGAGCCTTCCCATTAATAGATCCTGCTCCATGGTCTAAGATCAATGCATACGTACTCCATTATTTCTTTTTAATTTGAAAGAGATAGAGATTAGTTACACTAATTTTGAAAGTGTGAGATACAAGGCCAGGATCTGTTGGCAGCTATGTTTCTTGCTGAATGCAGATATGTGAAAAAGAGGTTCACATAAAAAGAGAAACCAAGATGCTGAGAGCATGGATAATAGTATAGAACTTGGATTAATTTGTGTTTGGTGCCAGCTGATCAGATTTTTCTTTTTTAGAATGCTTGAATAGTTCCTCACTGTACTAGACCAGATCTAATTCTTATGCCTGGTATGCAAGTGACATTGTTCTTTGGCGTCAGCTACCCTTCTAAGTTCAACTCTCATCTGTTCTTTTCATGAAGAAGAACGTAAAAAGCATGAAGTTTATCAATCAAGTCATATTGGATTGTTCTTGTAGGCTTCTGAATTGTTTGCTTCCATCCTTACTTTCTGCATGTATTTTTATCATAGCAGCCATAGAGAACCCTTTCAATCCTAAAATAAACTTGTCACTCTTCAGAGCAGAAGGCAAAGTTTGAACAATTACCTACAAGGCCCTACGTGTTATTAACACTTCTGGTCCACCTTTCTCAATATTTACATTTTCATTCTTGTTCATTCCATTTCAGTGAATCAACATCATCAAAGCCATTCCAAGTTCATAGACTTTTCACTTAATATTACCTCTTCCTGTGAACACCACAACCAGCTATGAATGTGCACGCATGCACACACATATACGTATCCCATAACTACATGACTTGCTTCCTTCCTTCCTTCAGGTATCTTACTCTAATATCATCTTATCAGTTACTTACTCAGTCCAAATACCCTAATTCAAAACACCATCATTTTCTTTTCATGCAAGCAGCACACAATAATGTTTCCCTTCCATGTTTTCTTTTTCTCCATAGCACTTTTTCTCATATTTAATTAGTTTATTTGCTTATTCTATATCTCCCCCACTAGACAATAAGCTCCATGAAGTTAGGGACCTTTTTTTTTTTACTGTATTACTTATATCTCCAGAGAACGAAAAGAGTTCCTGGATATTTGCCAAATGAACAAATGATATTTCAAATGATTTTTTTTCCAACTTAACACATGTAATTCCCTTTTGATAAAATGCCTTTTCATTGTCTATTGGAGAAGTTGTAATTCACATTTCATGATTCAAATTAACCATTCAAATTCTCCTCCTTGCAATATAAATTTCCTTCTTTAATACAGTTTATTATTCTGTTTTACTTAGCCACCATATCATGAATATAACTTACTATAACTACCTACCATGACAATTAATTATACAACTATCTTTCCAGAAATTGTGTGTTTTTCATCATTGTACTTCCAGCAACTCAGAATAGGGATGTAGGAATTGTTTTTTGAATTTGGTAACTGAACGGAACTCATTATCTTTTCTCCCAAATCTGCTTTCACTGGAGCCAAGATATTTTTCAGTCAAACTGATAAGAAAAATTGAACTCTTGCCTGTAGCCCCACCCCAAATCCTGTTTAGTAGCTGTCTTGATAACTCTCTGTCAAGTCTTCATCCATATGTCAGTTTTGGATACACATATTTTCTAAGTTGTGTGTATAAGATGGTAATTGAAATTTACTCAAATCACATTTGACAGGGAAGGCTTTATTCAGAAAAGACACTGCAAATTATTGGAGTTTGTCAACACTTGACTGTTCCTATGTTTTCTGATTAACTCACATTTATGTCACCCATTTTTAAACTGAGCTTCAGAATATCTGGTAAATGTTTACTATATCTCCCCTGCTCCTGGCCATCCTTAAGTAAATGCCTATATCATGGCCATTAAACAGTCTGAAAGGAAATAATCTTTACAGAAAATTAATATTTTACCCATGTGATTTGGTTCAGGTCAAAGAATATATGGAATTATTATGTGCTTGCTAAAGACAAAGACTCTTGCCCTTAACTTTCACTTCTCCCGTCCTACTCTCTAGAAATAGAAATAGGGAGGATCCAAGGAAGCATAAATACAAGGCTGGCAGAATGGCTCATCAGCTTGGGTCAGTGGAAGGCTCCTTGGAATAGAACTGCCTATATGCCTTGGACTCTTATAGACAAGAGAAAAAGAAAAAAAAAACACTTCAATCTTACTTGAAACAATATATTAGGGTTATGTTGTTACAGCAACAAGGCCTATACACTAAATTGTTACATGAAGACGTAGTGAAAGTCTTCACCAACTTACTACTGGTGAAGGATAAAGGGTTACTACTACGTACTATTTGTCTTAGGAAAAGGGTAAAATCTTTCCCTGGACCACAAGACCCTGTGTGGTGTAGCTCCTGCCTGTTTCTCAAGCCTTGTCTTAAGACACTCTCCTTTTTGCCCACCCTGTTCTAGCCTTAAATTAAAACCTTCCATCAGTGCCCCGCATGCCCTAGGCTCTTTCCATGCGTTTTTTCCTTTTCTTAGAAGTTCTCTCTTTCATCCAACAAATTTCCCCTTGTGCATCCATATATATCATTCAAATCTTAGCTCAAGTTTAATGTTCTCATGAAAATGTTCCCTGAACCCACAGTCTAGGACACATTCTTTCATCATAAGTTTAATAGTATCCAGCTTCTGAATGCTGTATGGTCATTCAAGCAATGATCCTCTGTTAGGCTGTAAGCTACATGACAGCCAAGTTATGCCTCCTTCAGCTCATCACAATAACCCCAGGCCTAGGACAATACATGGCTTCTATCAGGAGTGCACTAAATAAGTCAAATGAATGAACAGGATCTTGTTAACGATGTCTTTCTACACATGATACTTTTCACTACTAATTCACTACTTACTTCTGGTCCTTATCCTCTCCCATACTCTGATCACTCCTCTGTACTTCATAATACAAATAGTGAATGTTGACAATAGATACAAAATTGGATTTTGCCACATTATTGGTAGGTAAGGCTGGGGACTAGAAATGACTTTTTTGAAATTAATATACAAAAGTAAAATTTTAGAATAAACATTGGACAGTCACTGAAAGAAAAAAAATGGATCCAAGTTGCCAAATATCCCTTGCAAAATACTTTAATGGAAACTTATGAAAGATTACTCTCTCTCATGTATGTACAGATACAGACTTTATCAGTCCCTTGATACTACAATTTCACTAGTCATAAGATCTGACTAAATCATTCAGTAATTTACCCAATAAAGATTTCTGAAACTATTTCTCCTAGAAAATACATTTAAAATGTAAGAACCAGTCCTAATAGGCATTGAGTTTGCTGTCTTCCAGAAATCTAGGAAATATGGTATCTCATGTATCCGGTCTTTTTCATAACTTCATTACATATCATTCTTATATAGGGATAATGAGGGAAGGACAAGCAAAGTAACATATGCATACTAAGAATGTCTATCTGTAAGCTACTAACCAGAATTCTTTCACAATATATTTTATATTGTCAAGGATCAAAAAATGTTAGTGTTTCTCTTTTAAAAATAATTTCAAAACATTAGTTTGGGTGAACTGTTTTTGTTAACCGATAAACCAACTGTTCTAAAGGGCATGTAAGAAAGCAGAAGTACATGATTTTTAAGTAGAGTTTCCATTTATTACTTCCTCTGCTGTTTGCAGTATATGATACAAACATTTCTTTGGTTAAATGTAAAGTGTTTTATTTGCTATTTTTTCACTGAGAATAAAAATAAAATTGGTTTACTACAAATAGTTGACATTTGAAGAATAAACCAGGAGGAATTTTCTAAATCTTATTTGGATCTCAGAATACATACCTTCTGAGACTCCAACAGAATAATAAATGCTTTAGTTTGGGCTCAGAGAAATTTGCCTGTGGCCAGTATGAGAAGAAAGAGATATGAATAGCTCTTTATAAAATTGTGAGAGACATGCAACTTCTTCCATACATTTTGTTGTATTTGTATGCCTAAAAAGTATGTTTATTATGAAAGTCTCTGGAATTTGGCAAAAGTCTGTTCTTTTTTCTACTAGTACACATCAGTTGGCATCTGCCAACATTGTTCTCAAACTTTTTAGTTTTATTTTCTTGTATTCCAAGGGTTAGGAGTGTATAGTATATACTAAAAACAATATTGGGTTAAAATTTACACAAAATTATCAGTTATTAGCAGATAAATTAGTATTATTTTCTTTCTGGTTTCTTTAAAAATATGGCTAATTGGGTTAATTAAAGCATTTATTGAATGTAAATTTCATCAAGATAAATTTTTAAACCTCATTACAAAGGTATATTGTGCCGTGACCTATACCATGGATCCCTAAAGATCTCATTGATGGTGTGGATCCTTTTGTTGAGTTTATCTGCTAACCTTTTGAACATGTATTTATTATGCATAGGCCTCCAATGTACTCAAGATTTCCCTGATAACCAGGTCTAATTAATAGGAAGGACTCGATACATTGAACTGGCATTTTTCTCTGTAGAATATGAAGACCATTCGGAACCCATCAGACTATTTTACAACAGAGGATGAAACACAGCCCTGGGGAAGACCATAAGTGGGTACTACTGTGGGATGAATTATGTCCTCCTCAAATCTGTATTTTGAAGTCCTAACTCCTGTGTTTGGAAATAGGTTTTCAGTCTCCTGATCACCTATTCTTGATTTCTCTTAGTTATATAAATTGAGCATCGTTCTTGTTGGTTGTTCATAAACCTTGCCCCTAAGAGCACTGGGCTCTTTGCAGGTTATAGTGTTCTAGTTACTACTCCAGCCTTTCTATACCTCACAACAAGTGCTCCCAGCTTTTACCTTTCCTTCCGGTAATGAAATGCTAACATCGCCACTATTATCAGAAAGCCCAGTTCTGTAATATCAGCTCTACCATCAGCCCTGCCTCCAGAGATCGTTTACCAAGACACTCTGTTTTAATTCTGTTACTCCTGTCACAAGCACATTCGTTTTTTTTTTTTTTTACTGAGGTAAAGTTCAATTACAATGTTGAGTTAATTACCATAGTAAAACAAAATGACTCCGCTTTACATGTATAAATATTCTTTTTCATATTATATACATTTCATAACTTTCCCTTAAGGTTTATCATAGGATACTGATTATAGTTCTCTGACAAGCACATTCTTCATGGCTTTAGTAAATAGGCTGTTCTTTAAACTCACCTTTGGAACATAGCTGGCTGATGTTCTCCAGCCTTATACGTGATGCTTATCCACAATAAAAATAAAATTACTCCTGGCACTAATGAAAATGAGCATTTTGAATCATTCAAAGCAATACATTTCTTCTTTTAGAACAAAAATAGTAAGAATGGTTTGCATGAACAAGTGACTCCAATGAGAA
This sequence comes from Muntiacus reevesi, assembly GCF_963930625.1. Lineage (NCBI taxonomy): Eukaryota > Metazoa > Chordata > Mammalia > Artiodactyla > Cervidae > Muntiacus > Muntiacus reevesi. The sequence goes on along the minus strand of NC_089254.1, from coordinate 50,174,238 downwards.
ACTGTTGCTTTGAAAAAGAAGATTTAAATGCTTTCTTTCAATTGTACAAGGACTCAAGGTGAGTTCAGACAAATATACTGACATGCTTAATCCATAACCTACCTCATTACACAGACAGGAATTCCTTCCCTCCAGTCACTGAGGTCAAAAACCTTGGAGATGTACCTGACTTCATATTCCTTCCTCTAGCCAATTCTATGAGTAAAGACTAGCTTTAAAGTGTATTCTGACTACTATCACCCCTATCTATGCCACCATCCTCTCTTGCCTAGATAACCTACGAGCCTCCTAATAGATCTTTCTGCTTGAATTACAAAAGAAACTTTTCTTGGAAAAAGACAAATAAGACTTGTATTCAAGACTGTTTCCATATGGAAGCATATTGAATTCAACTTTAACTCTGCTGAAACAAAAAGCAGAAGAACATCTAAGCACTAGAATGAGCTAGTGGAAAAATCTTGCAGAAGCTCAGGGGTGATTAGATCATGCCTGTTTGCTAACTGGTGCTTATCCAAGTTCGGCTGCTGCCCTCCCACAGAGCCTGGGCGATAGGGACACCCTCTCCTAGATGATTACATCTCAAAGAGATGGCTCCCAGAGCCTGGAGAAAGACGTTCCTGGGTTGTAAAGCTGGCAAGAGGCCAGGAAAAAATTTATATCTCAAAAGGTCTGAGGAAGAATTTACAAGTGTAAGTATTCTAAAGTTAATGTTCTAAGAAAAGGAAGGTAGGGAGCCTATAGTCAGGTAGAAATCTGCTGAAAGTTTAGTCAAGCTCTTTTTTGTCTTGGTCACTACTCTTGTACCTACAATCTTTTCTCAACACAGTAACCTGACTAATCCTTTAAAAATATAACTTAGATCATGTTACCCTTCTGCAAAAACCCTGCAATGGTTTTGTTCTCTTTTCCTGGAATGTTTCTCCTCTAGATTGCCGTTTGGGTGACTTCCTCATTTTTCTTATTTTAATCTTTTTTTTTTTTTTTTTCATTTATTTTTATTAGTTGGAGGCTAATTACTTTACAATATTGTAGTGGTTTTTGCCATACATTGACATGAATCAGCCATGGATTTACATGTGTCCCCCATCCTGAACCCCCCTCACACCTCCCTCCCCATCCCATCCTTCTGGGTCATCCCAGTGCACCAGCCCTGAGCACTTGTCTCATGCATCCGTGAGATCTGTTTCACACTTGATAATATACATGTTTCGATGCTGTTCTCTCAGATCATCCCACCCTCATCTTCTCCCATAGAATCCAAAAGTCTAATCATTTCCTTGCTCCCTACCACCCCCATTCCACACTCTTGCATCCCCAACTGCCTTAACCTTGCTCTATTTTCTCCTTTAACACTTAGCACCTTGTAAAATACAATATAATTTACATAGTATGTTTATTATTTAATGTTTGTCTCTGCCCACTGGAACATTAGCTGCATGAAGGTGGAGGTCTTTGTTTTGTTCTCTTGATGTATGTTATGTACTGGGGAGAGTGTCTGGTACATGGTATGCATTGAATACATGTTTGTTGAATGAATGATCCTCAAGGGGGAAAAAAAAAAAAGCTAACATAATTTCTTCAGAAGACAGCATCACAACATTAATCTGTATCATTCAGGATTTGAACATATTCTCCTCCAGGGGATCTTCCCAACCCAGGGTTTGAACTGGGGTGTCCTGCATTGCAGGTGGATTCTTTACCAGCTGAGCTACCAGGGAAGCCCTCTACATAAGAAATTAAGCTCAAATGGTAGCAACTGAGAATGCAAGTTATATGTATCATTCATTATACCAGAAGCTTATGTTAAATGTTATATGAATGAGAAAATCAGTTACAGTTATGAGGCGACACTTGTCCTGGAATTTACAAATAATAGACTAAAAGTAGCTAGCTCCAACCCAATAACCATACAGTTAAATATTTCACTAGATTCTGATTACCCCACTTTCCCTAACTGTGTTTAATCTGATAAAATGAAATATGAGTGTTTATTTTCCAATTTATATAAAACTACCTAATCCATAGAAAAATTATAGAATTAGAGAAGAATTTGCCTGATTGGCTGTATTGGCAAATTACTCTACTTTGTACTTATCTAACTGAAACCTAAGTTAATATTAATATTTCCTGTGCAATCTAAGACAATTAAAATAAGAAACCAAAGGACTCTTACTTAAGGACCTAAATTTACCTTCTCATTAATTTAGCCATTTAAAATTTAGCTCAAATCATAAATAATGTGTAAGGGCTTTATGCTTCCTGAAAATATCAGAATCCTCAGAAAGAGCTATAAATATATCTTAATTCTAAAGTAGAGATCTTTGCTGTTTTAAGGCCAATTTGTTAATTAGCTGCATCTTAAAGTTTTAAGATAATTATGTATACTAAGGCACACTTAAGTTTTCATCAGTACCAGCAAATTCATTTCACAAGTGTCCTAAGTCACATTTTTAACAAAGGCCTCCAGAGATGAAAAAACTAGTGCATTAATCCACTGTACACTCCAGTCCTTTCCAAATTCATATCACAGTTTCTCATCTAAATGACCTTCTTTTTGAAATGATAAAAGGGCAAAGGTTCTTTCCAGGTGATTATAGGCATATAATATTATTTTTGCAGGGCAAAATGATATTAATTATAAAGTCATAAAGTTATCATTACATATGATAGTGATAGTTAATAGAATGCCTATATATAATGTGAACTTAAATATATCTGCATTATTCTAAAAATCTAGGTCAAATTCATTTTCATTTATTTTGTGTCTCACCCAAATGCAGTCATCAACCAATATTATAAACTGAAATCTTTAATAACAGCAGTCATAACATCTGACTAGTTCTAGAAACCCTGTGATTGAAATTTCACTAAGAGCTGAAAATCATGTTGGAATATTGTACTTTCATGAAATTAAAAACTTACAGTATTAAAATGATCAGGAGGCATTTAAGATCCCAAAAGACCAGTGTTTATGGCATGTACATTGAGGTTGGCAGAAATAAGAGTTGTCACAAGGGTACCTCAGCCTGTCTCATCTACTTTCTCTTGGAAATTACATTTCTATCTTCTTTTGGCACTTAAAAATGTTCAAAATGTTCAATGACTTAATTTAATGAGTGCAATATTAAAATGGAATATATTGAAAAAATGTAGAGGAACTCTGCTCGCCTTTTCCAATATGATTAATATTTTATTTTTAAGAAAAGCAAATTAAAGAAAAATCCCCAACCTAAGGTCAACAGTGCCTGTTTAAGGGAACTATCTCGTTCTATTCTCTTCAATGTACTGTCTTTTTCAGAATATTAATGGGGGAGAGAGTGACAAGAATGACTTAGACGTACATGTCAGGAGAAAGGGTCAGCTCTTGGCAGTAGGATGTTAATTCACATCTATTAATGAAATTTATCCTCCTTACTGTCTCTCTTTCTCTCTTGTGCACTCTCTCTCTCCCTCTTTTAAAGAAAAGTCTTTTCTTTTTTTTTTCTCTTGAGAAAGAGAGAGAGAAAGAACATCATGGACGTTTCACAGGAGCCGAGAAGGGCCACAGGGGCAGGCCAAGGTAAGAGACTGACAATCTTCAGGTGATTAAGGAGACTCAAAGGCTAGGTAGACCTACAGAATGAATAACTGTGGACCCAGAACCACGCCACAAGGCTCAATGGCTTGTGATTTGCAAGTTGATAAGACAAGAAGATTAATAATGCTGCATGATAATGGCTGCTCCCTCTCAGCTGGGGAGATGGTAATGATCTGATATTGCTGTAAGGAGCAGTTCAGCCTGCTGCAGAGAGGAGGGTGCAGACTCACTCATCCCAATTGGCCCTGAGGATATAGAGATTTTGAAAAATGGGAATGCAGTTACAATTTTAATTAGATATAAAGTTTTTAATAATTTTGCTGAAATGAGGACTTCAAAGAACATATTTTGCAGCATTCAGGCCCATAACTCCTGAGTGACAGTTTTGGTTAATTTGCAAGTTTTCAGATCAAACTTTGCCCCCGGCTCCATGCTGAGGGTAAAGTAAAATGTCAATTTCTTTCCTCAGTGATCTCAAGCATCTTATTTAGGCAGGTGTGCTGAATTCTCTTATTCTGTAGACGTTAGCGGAACAAAACTACTCATTAAAATATATGCTTAGGAAAAAAAATTAGCAGCATAAATAAAATCAGTAGTAATAAAGAGAATCAATCAGCAAGAAAAATGTACAGCAATATACAACATAAAATTTTAAAGAAGAATCAGGGTAATATTGTATATAAAAGGTGATTAAATGTTAGCATATGATTATGCTGTCATTGCATATTATTATCAAAGAATGTTTAATTTATACCCTGTTTAAAATTAGAGGTAGCTGTGCAAAAATATATTTTTTCTCCTCCGGATCATATTTTTCTTTTTCCTACTGAATCCACATGTAGATTTGTGATTCAGACTTGTGGTCCTGAATTAATTACATTAGATGTCTGAAGTACATTAGTTCTTTCGCAGTCTACAAGGTAGTAATAATAGGGAATGATGTTGTCAGTCAATTTAAAGGCATCATTCAGCTTCTGCCATCTCCATTTTACTTCCCACTTCTTCCCATAGTTTGGGGGAACAGCCTGCCAAAAAACTCCTTTAACAAGCACCTCCTTGAAAAACTCTTTAAAACAAAAGATGGAAAGAAATTTTTAAAAAAGAAAATAAGGCAAATTGATAGAAATAAATTGCATGTCATTTTATATTAAATTGATTACTGAGTTCTCTGGGGCCTCAACTTATGATCTACTTACACTTTACAAAAATCTGTGTGTTTGTGTTGCTGCATTAGAACATTTCTTAATATTTTTTTTCCATTGAAACCTGATATACATGAACTGTGTCTCCTGTATCTACCAACAAGCAATGAGGTTTGCAGCTCTGAAATGTTGAAAGTTGACTATCCAAGCCTGCCAGAGCATTTACAAGCTGAAGTTTGATGAGCTTCCATCATGTGAGCTGATGCTTTCAAAAGCAAGCTGAAATTAATACAGGAACTTCGCTTCCCATGTGATTTAATCCAAGTCTAGCTCACAGTGGAAAAATGTGGAAACAGTGCTCAAGTGAAAAAGATCGACAAGAAAACAATACCAAAAAAAGAAAAAATAAAAAAAAGCAAGAATCACTGTTGTCTTCCACGTTAAATCAATACAGTACATTGTTATTCTGTCCTTTTATCGAAATTCTACTCTCTCAGAAAAAGCATCTCAGCACAGCAGTACAGCGCTGCCAGCTCCTTCACAATGGATTTTTTTCTGGTGTTAAATATGATACCATTTGAAGCAACTCAGCACCCTCTCAAACTTGTCCCTAGGGATTCCAACTTCAAAGAGACTGTCCACACTAGCAAGCAACAGCAGAATCTGCAAACTCTGGTTTGGTAAATTGGCTAAATCCTGCCTCTGCAGTATCTACTCAAGGACTGTGATCTGCAGATAGATAGCTCTAGTCAGCTTTAATGAAGTAGATGAGGGCTGATGAACACCAATCAACAGTTATCATTATTTTTTGGAAACAGTAAATGCAGGAACAAGTAACACATGAGTATTCATTTGCTTCAAATATACAACTTATTATTAAAGGCAAGATAAGAATGTTTTTATTTGAATTCTTAACAGCTTAAAAATACAGACAGTTCTAACAAGATTACCAGAACAACACATTTAAAGGATAGAAAGTTCAGGAATAACTATTTGTAACAAAATGCAAACTAAACTGGAAGTAGGAAATAGAGCAAACACTGTCCACTCAGGATTTGATGCAGGATATCCAAAAATATTTTAGAGGGAAACTATCCTGGTATTGGAAAAATTAATAGTAGTGATACACACTAAATTGCTCAAAGGACATTTTAACTTAGTTGTGTTGCTCTCAATAGACAAAATTTACAGACTATGCCTACAAAGGATTTGTGTCTAACTCCATTCACAGACGTCTTGGAAGGTATAGGAAGGAAGGAGACTAAAAAAAAAAAGCTTAAATGTTTATTTGGCAAAGCAGCAATGAGTTAATTCATTTTGCCCTGAATTCCTTCATTTCTGGCCAAATCTGTGTCTGAACTGGGAAAAGTGGTAGAGTGCAGGCTTCTGGGGATAATCTTACATAATGAGGAATCAACAGGTTAAAAGAAACAAGGCTTTTCTAACTTCTGTTTTATTATTGTTTTTTTTTTATTAAAATGAAGTGAGATTTTTATTGTAGTTGCTGTCATATAACTTGTATTTCCCTTCAGTTGTATTCAAAGGTATTTATTTTTAAGTTTGAAAAGGATATGGACTTAAGACAACAAATAAAATAAAAGGTTACAAATTCATAATATGTTGAGTTCTGGTGAATTTGAGTTGTTTTGCATTAAGATTCAGGTCTACGTGCATTAGACTAACAGTTAACCATGCTTGGACTCTTGCCCATTTTGTCAAAAGGTAGAATTCAAATAAGAAAGTAAGTGTTCATAAATTGCATTCAAATGGGACCAAGTGTGCACCCAGAATATGATTAAAAAAGGTCCTTTTGTGATGATACATAGACACAGAAAAAATTAATACTGCATGCCCATGTATTTTATTGGGTGAAATTCTGTAAGGTGAGTTTCATAAAACAAATTCCTAGCCTGTTTGTTCAGCTGTTTTGTCCATCACATTTAACATTTCTCATTACACCAGCACTTATTCTTTTACTTTTGGTTCAAATACTAAGACAATACACTATATTTTCCATCCCTCTGGGCATTCCTAAAGCTGCATAAGAAAAATATGGGTTAAGATTAATTTTTCTGATCAGTTATTCATATTTCATTGTTAATACACCCTTTAAAAATTGCATTCATTCTAAGTTATCTAGACATCATTATATAGCTATGTCCATATAAGCCTAGTGCCTAAAGACAACTTTCAAGTTATATACAGAAAAAAAAAATCGTAAGAAAAAAAACACTGAAATATTTAGTATCCACTCTCTGAAGCTCCACTTAGGTATACTTTGCCTTTGACTCAATCTCCTCAAAAGAAGTAACTTTTTTTCCCCACTGAAGTTCAATAATTTTGTTAAAATTTTAAGGTGTGAGCCTTTAATGATGGGTACTGTGAAGATGGGAACTCTGTCTGATTTACCTTCATATTTGCCCCATAATCCCTCACATAGCTATGTACTTGTTCAACAAACAGTTATCTATTAAATATTCTTCAGTGAGTAAATACAGAACTGTTTTAATAAAATATCTGTTCAGCAATGCATATTCCTTCCATGTAACCAGGTGTGAATTAACTACAAATAATGTCATAGCACACAGAAAAGAAACTTGTTGATAAATAAGCAGATAAATTATTAATTTAAAAGTTGTGCTAAGTATGAAGAAGAAAAAGCTGAGAAAGGGAAAGAGAATAATATTTCTATGTATAATTAAAAATAGATTTAGTCTTTCTCTCTGGTTTCTGGCACAGAGCTCATAAAATCCTTGGAATTTCCTGTGATAGGAGCATCTTTTATTATATACCATGAGCAACTTTCAGACACACCTGAGCCTGTATCAATAAGAAAACTGAGGATGGGACCCTTAGGTAGTCTCAGGTTGGTTGGTCACTGGAAAGATCAAGTGATTGGAAACCACCCACCCCCTACCTTCAGGAAGGGGAAGGGGAGCTGGAAATTGGGCTCTAGAAAAATTCTTGAACAAAGAGGTTCAGAGAGCTTCCAGGCTGGGGAACATATCCACATGCCAGGAGGATAACACACCCCATCTCCATGGGAAAAGAAGCTCCTGTGCTTGGGATCTTTCTGGATCTTGTTCTGTGTACATCTTCAACTGGCTGTTCATTTGCAGCTTTATAATAAAGTAGTAAACATAAGTATCTTCCTGACTTCTGTGAACACATCTAGAAGTTATGGATCTAAGGAGGAGAGTCAGCAGTTCAGTTCAGTCATTCAGTCTGTCCAGTTCTTTGTGATCCCATGGACTGCAGCATCCCAGGCTTCCCTATCCTTCACCAACTCCTGGAGCTTGCTCAAACTCATGTCCACCGAGTCGGTGATGCCATCCAACCATGTCCTCAGTTACTCCCTTCTCATCCTGTCTTCAATCTTTCCCAGCATCAGGGCCTTTTCCAATGAGTCATTTCTTTGCATCAGGTGGCCAAAGTATTGGAGTTTCAGCTTCAGTATCAGTCCTTCCAATGAATATTCAGAACTGATTTCCCTTAGAATTGACTGGTTTGATCTCCTTGAAGTACAAGGGACTCTCAAGAGTCTTCTCCAACACCACAGTTCAAAAGCATCAATTCTTTGGTGCTCAGCTTTCTTTACAGTCCAACTCTCGCAACCAAACACGACTACTGGAAAAAGCATAGCTTTGACGAGATGGACCTTTGTCAGCAAAGTAATGTCTCTACTTTTTAATATGTTTTCTAGGTTGGTCATAACTTTTCTTGGAAGGAGCAAGCATCTTTTAATTTCATGACTGCAGTCACCATCTGCAGTGATTTTGAAGCCCCCAAAAATAACTCTCTCACTGTTGCCATTGTTGATGAGACCAGATACCATGATATTAGTTTTCTGAATGTTGAGTTTTAAGCCAACTTTTTCACTCTCCTCTTTCACTTTCAAGAGGCTCTAGTTCTTCTTTGCTTTCTGCCATAAAGGTGGTGTCATCTGCATATCTGGGGTTATTGATATTTCTCCCAGCAATCTTGATTCCAGCTTGTGCTTCATCCAGTTCAGCATTTCACATGATGTACTCTGCACATAAGCAAAATAAGCAGGATGACAATATACAGCATCAATATACTCCTTTCCCAATTTGGAACTAGTCTGCTGTTCCATATCCAGTTCGTGTGAGATGAGTGCAATTGTGCATTAATTTGAACATTCTTTGGCATCACCTTTCTTTGGGATTAGAATGAAAACTGACCTTTTCCAGTTCTGTGGCCATTGCAGTTTTCCAAATTTGCTGGCATATTGAGTGCAGCACTTTCACAGCATCATCTTCTAGGATTTGAAAGAGTTCAGCTTGAATTCCATCACCTCCACTATCTTTGTGTCATGAGAACCCCCAATTTATAGCTGATCAGTCAGAATTGCATGTGGCCTGGGATTGCAACCAGGATCTGAAGTGAAAGGCAGTCTTGTGGAATCAAGCCTTCTACCTGTGGGTTCTGTGCTGACTCTGGGTAGATTGTGTCAGAATTAAAATGAATTGTTGGACACATACCAGCTGGTTTCAGAGAACTGGAGAATTGCTTATTGGTGTGAGAAAAGACACACTGGTTTGGTGTCAGGGAAAAAACATCTCAAATAGGATAGTCAGAACCTCTCTCCAAGGAGGTAACATTTGAGAAGAAAATTGTGGAGGAGAACATTTTAAGGATCTTCGATTTTGGGTTTTGTAAATGAAGTCCAATGGAACAGTGGGGCTGCAGATCACGTGTGATTATAACTTCTGCTGACACCTTTCTTCCCTAGGATGGGTTCTTAGCAGATACCCCGAGTCCTGCTCAGTCAGTCTTGCCTTCACCACCCGTGACCTCTGAGACCTTCTACTCCAGGATATATGCTCATCCCACACTTCCCCAGGCCATCCCACTTCTGGATACCTAGTATCACCCTGTATGGAGGCTTCAGTACCCTTTGAAAAGGTAGTGACCCACAAGAATAAGAGATGCCTGACTTGACCATCCTGTCCTGACTCATGCAGTGCCTGTAACTCCTGTTGCTGTCATCTCTCCTGGCCCTGTGATGGCCTGTACTCATGGATGATTATTCCTCATGTTTGAGGAACTATGACATTAATAACAAATGAAAAAACACTATGAAAAGTTGAGAGAAGGCATAGGATAAAAGGAGAAAGCTTTCTGTTTTAATATTTTAATGGCACTTTTTCCTAACTTTTACACAAAGCGCTTTGCATGTTCATTTTGCACTGAACCCCGCAAATTATGTAGCCAGTTCTAGAGATGAAAAGTTTTCCTGTTTTGGAAATGTTAAGTTTGAGGTTCCAATTAGACACCTACTTAAAGTTGTTGAGCAGGCAGCTGGATACACAAGTCTGGAGATCAGGAGAAAGTCAAAGACGGAGTCAGGAATGAGGAAGTTGTCAGTGTATAGCTGGTATTTTAAGTCTTTCACAAGCTCTGCTTATCCATCTGCCCATTGAAGAGAGGCTAAATTCCACAAGGCATTAGTACCTGTGAGGCAGAGCTCTATTTGGGGACCTTGATCTGTCACACCATGAAGTATGAAAACTGATCTTTTAAGTGAAACTCATTTCCATTCCAGAACATACTGGAGTTAACAAATTTCTCAACAGAGACTTCACTACCAGAATCTGTCCACTCTGAATTTACCACTGCATAAAAGATCATTAGCATAAGCAAATCAGGATCCCTCTGGATACACTCACCCTAACTGGGCTCTTCTGGGCTTCTCATAGAAGATTTGGCTGATCTTTCAAGCCTATATGAGCCTGAGGAAGACTGAGAGCCAGGAGCAGGGAATCACTCTGACCTAAGGTCACTATTGGCCTTAACCAACTCTGGTAGAAAAAACTTCAGCTAGAGATCTTGGTAGTAAGTGCCAAGCACCAGCCTTGTCTACTCTGTGCTCTTCAGTGTAAAGAAGGGTTCCTTCTTGTTACTATAAATTTCTAGCCCAAAAAGGATGGGGCTGAAAAATTAAGCACTGCATCTACTATCCCCCAGACTCACACTGTCAAATCTACTCTCCTGATTAAGCTTTGAGTTTCTATGACATTTTGCAGTCTATGGTCTGGATTAAAAAAAAACAAACCAAAATCAAACTCTGCCAGATTACATGTGCTGTGTGTGCTGTCTTCAGTCACATCTGACTCTCTGTGACCCCATGAACTACAGCCTGCCAGGCTCCTCTGTCCATGGAATTCTCCCCTTGTTACCTATTAACTGTTTCTCTCTCATAGCCAGAAAGTGTTTTTTGAACTTTGAAACTAAGAATTTGTCATTTTTTTCTCTTTTCTTCCTTTTCCCTAATAAATCCCCCTGGGAAGTTCAAATGGAGATAGTAATGGAAGAAGAAAAAATTAACTGGCTACTATCACAAATTGTTATTCAAGAACTCTTCTTAAGAACAGCACAGCCATAATCTGCATGTTTGTGTCTCTCCCAAATCATATGGTGAAACCTAATCCCCAGTGTAATGGTATTCGTAGGTGGGGCCTTTGGAGAGTGATGAGGATACAAAGACAGTTATGACTGGAATTAGTACCCTTTAAAAGAGACCCCAGAGAACAACTTTGCATCTTCCATCATCTGAAGACATAATGAGAAGACAGTTAAGTATAAACCAGCAATGAGCTCTCAGCAGACATAGAATCTGTCTCTCAGTCTTTTGGACTGTGATAAATAATATCTGCTGTCTAAGCTACTCTATGGTATAATTTTTGTTACAGCAGCCCAGATGGACTAAGACAAGGGTCATTCTGTTATTGGAATACCCTTCACAAAATTATAGCTTTATGAAGGATTCACTTAATTCATTTCAAACAGTAGTATGTCAGTTCATTTCTGGCTCTATTCCCCAGGGCTGTTGGGTCATAAAGAAAAAGGATATTACCACTTGGACTTCAGGGCACATCTTCAAAACCCATATACCCAGAGAACCAGGCGTCCCAAAACAGGTCTAAATTATCCAGAGGAGTGGGACCAAACCTGTTAACATTTTAAAGATCTTGGTAAGAAAAGAATAACTAGTTCTACTCAGCATTTTCAAATTCTTAAGACTATAAGGTTCCATCTGATTGAATAATAGTGAGCACTCAGGACAGAGAGAACCTCCCTGGAGATTCTCTGTGCAAGACTCTGCCCTGAGTGATCTTCTGCATGCTGAGCTACTTTGATGAGGCTCCCCTAATGCCCAGCTTCACTGCTGATGTCACCGCGCTGACCTTGTCCAAGACATCTCTTCCCAATCAGTCCTGACTATTCTTAAGCACCTTTACCTTGCTAACGATGTAAAATTCCTTATTACCTGTCCCAGACCTGTCACTCCCCAATGATTATGGAACTAAAGACTACATGTAAGTTCTCTGTTCATATCATGCTGTGCCAACACCTCATGGTTATGTGTACTCTGCCCCTATGTCTGGCATAAACTTCTCAACTTTCTATACTAGGCTGATGCATATATATCCTTTATGGCTGAATACAAGTAACTTTTCCCTCCTTTAGTCCATTGTGGTATATTGTATTCAAGTTTACAAATATCCCAGTTTTCCTACCTGTGCTGTTTTTCCTTGAGGAGACTTCATACATTGCACCCACAGAACTGAGGAGTAATCAAAAATCCAGATTTAATTGAACTGCGACATTTTAGGGCACAGACTCCCTTACTTCGGATACCAAAAACAAATTCAGGGAATTTCCAAAACCACTGTGAGATCTGATAATTCCCTACAAGTTTGACAGAATTCACTGAATATTACTGTACTCACAGTTAGGGGTTATTACAGAGATAGGATACAGATGAAAATAAATTGAGAGAAGAAAGTCATAGAGCAAAGGCTGAGAGGGTTCCAATGCAAGGCTTCCATTGTCCTTGAATCCATGATCTTTCCAGTATCAATGTGTGACAACAATTGAATGGCCAGATGGTTGAATTCAGTCCCCAGGACAACTAATAACTGCATGGTCCAATGTTCACACAAATCACATGGTTGATATTCCTGACATGGCCGTCCCCCAGCTAAAATTGTCAGAAATAGCCAGGGCTCACCCTACACAAAGACTTGCTTGTCAGAAGCTGAAGGAAAGGCCAAACTTCTCTTTGAGCAAGGCCAAACTCTTTACTAAATTCTATGTGACTAGCTCTGGCCAATGACATACATGCTGAAAAGGGGCATGTCATTTGAAAAGTCACTGTGGGGTTTTCCTTGTCTTTTTTCTCTCTACTCAATGTTACAGATCCCTGGAGGAGGGCATGGCAACCACCTCTGGTATTCTTGTTTGGAGAATCCCCATGGACAGAGGAGCCTGGCAGGCTGCAGTCCATGGGATTGCAAAGAGTTGACATGACTGAGAAACTAAAGACAGCACAATGTTTCAGCCAGGGACTGTGCATCCGTCTCAGTCCCTATGACAAACAAAGCCTCCTTATTCACCTATTATGAACACAGAGCACAAGGGAGAAATAAACCTTTGTTTCTGCAAGCCTGCGAAGTTTGTGGCTGTTTGCTACCACAGCCTATAACTCTGCTTATCATAATTGATACACCTACCAACATCCACCGGATTAGATTAGGTTTTTTGCGTGTGTGTGTGTGGTTTCATAGGACTAATACAGACTTTATGAGTTGATCACGATCAAAATATACTGTCACAAGTCGCTAAATCAGCCAGAAAGCATGTACAATTCTACCTATATAGTAGTTTATAAAGTGTTTTTATAAGATGATAACATTTAAAATGCATATTCAAATTAAAAAAATCCAAATTTCTAGCTTTTAATAAAAATAAACTCAGAAGTTTTATTAAGTGCCCAAATATCTGCAAAGCAACAAGTGATTAGGTTAAATCAGCTCAGCCCACGCTGACTACATATGTGGTGTCCAGAAGAACAAAGCCTCTGTCAATCCTGGTTAACTCCTTACATCACCTGGCTGGTCCCCATAGGCACTCAAAGTTGCAATCTCTTTGAATCTGTTCAACAAATTACTGAAGAAGAAGGGTAAGTAGAAAAAAGAGGGGAGTAGGGAATTTAATTTATATTAGTAATATTATCCTGTTGAAAATAGTTCATTACATACACAGAACAAAATTTAACTGATTTGGAATTGGTAGGGAACATCAGTTGCACTAAATCACTAAGAATAGAGGGAACGTTCATTGATCCAATAACAAAATCTCACTCAAAATGTGTTTAAAACTGCATTTTTCCTAGTTTTATATTGCAAAATGATTTCTACTTTTCAGTAATTCATATCTTCTGTTTGATTTTCTTTTATTTTTCTGAGTTTGCCTACAACTTTTGGGAATAAAGATTCAGTTAATTAATTAAATAACCAAGGAGCTCATTTAAGTAATCAGTCTTTGCTGGTGAATACCACTCGACTATTCATCTTTGGGCTTCAATATTCCACTGTGCAATGGTGACTCTAGGTGAGTGCTAGCTGCCTAATGTCTGGTTTGGTAGCCTGGCCATTGTCTGACAGACAACAAGCATGTACTTATCACCATAGAGATAAGCAGAGGTTGATGAACAGGGGCTTCATATTTCTACTCATAGGTCCTGTCTGCTTTGGTGCCAGAAGAACCAAGTTACATTTTGATATTCATACAATAAATGAGAAATAAAAAATCTGAATTAAATGGTGAACACATCAATTTGCTCCAGTAATATTTGAGACTGGAACCCTGAACAGTGTTTTCTGCTGTACTATCCCCCAAATCTCACTCATCACAGCATTCATGTGACCACAGAGACTTTACCTATGAATATGTGGTTAGATAAACTTCTCAGTAGTCATGACTGCTTATCATTTACCTTTAAACTCCATGTCCCCCTATATATGTATGCTTATTTTTATATATATTTTAAAAAATGATGTGAATTAGCCAAGTTTCCATCTTCTTTTCTCATGATTAACCATTATGTGAACAGAGTTCCTACTTGTTAAGGACCTTAAATTAGCCTCAATTTAGAGTTGAACTAAAGACTCATTCATTTTCTTTCTCTAACAAGTACTTTATGAATTTAAAAACTTCCAGAATTACACATTATTCTTTACTACATTGTACTACTGTAGGAATAAAAAGCATATCAATCATATGCTTTCTTTAAATATGTATTCCTTTGGACAGCCTCCTTTTTCTGAATTAAATGGTGTTTTCCTTTTTATGAGACTTATTTTACAAAATAGAGATGCCATTTCATTTAAATTATTCCTAATATGGATATCCAAAATGTGTCCAGTTTTTCCAGTAGAATGCTTCATGAGACAAAGGGAAAAGTTAAGAATGCATATACATGGATCCAAATATACTTCTGTGACTTGATTACACATTTTATGAAACAGCTGGAAAATAGAATGTTGGTTGACCCTGGTTACTGTGATTCTGTGTCTACTGCCAATGAGAATGTAGCTGAAATACACAAATGTTTTTAAATATGCTGCATGGGTGTTTCCTCATTGCCAAAAAAGAAAGTAAGCAGCACAATGATTATGTAAACCCTTGTGTTATTCCCAGTGCACAAACATTTTACAGATGCTTCCCTATGAAAACATTCTAAAACATACACTTGGCTGTCTTTTCTTACCTAGAGTTATTTGGCAATAACTATTTCTTTTGGGATGTAGCTTATTATTGAGTTTTGTGGTTGAGCAAATGAAGGATGAGAAGCACAGAATTTATGATCTGGAAATACCCTAGCTTACTGATACTACATGTCTATCACAAATGAACATCACAAATTCAAAAGAAATAAATACAAAAGGAGGGGTTGGGAGGTTTCTGTAGTTCTGAAATCAGTGTGACTGCTTCAGCTGCATCCACTTGGATCAGTATTCACAGATGTCTGTAAGACTGTCTCATGACCCCCACCCTTCTCCGCTTCAGCAAGAACTCATACTGTGTGATACAGTTTGGCAACTGAGAATGAAGTCATGATAAGAGAGAGGAAAACATTCCATGCAAGGAGAAATTCTCCAGTCTGCACAAACTTCCAGTGAGTTCACGCCTCTCCTTTTTCTACATACCGACAATCAAGAATGAAAATCAGGCTGTATCAGCAAATTGAGAACAGGAAACAACAACACAGATGAATTTTTAAAACTTACTACAAAACAAAAACATCCATCATCATGTGTAAAGAATGCTTTTAATTAAAAATGCTTTTAATTCTTTTAATTGAAAGCTTTTAATCTTCACTGACTAATGGATATTTACCAAAAAAATATGCTTGTAAGCCTTTAAGGTTGTGGTTAAAATGCCATTCTCAGTGAAGTAGTCTTGGACAAAGACACAATTCATCAGCTTACAGGTCATGTAACCTTGCATAATGCAGTTAATCTGTCTAAAACTCTATGTTTTTATGATGATAAAAATATTAATAGCTAACATTTATTAAAAGCTTAAAATGTACCAGACACTGTTTTATAATCAGTACAGGCTATCTCATTTAATTCTCACAAAAATCCTATGAGATAAATTCCATATTGCTATCAGATTACACAGGTAATAAAACTGAGGCACAAAAAATAAGAAAAAAACAAGAATTCATTTTTATTTCAATGTTTAGCAAAAACTTATGCTATGTGCTCAACTTTCTTCTAGCTACTTTACAAATATTGATTAATAACTATCTCTCAATTTGATAGAAACTGCTATTTTAATCTCATTTTACAGATTAGGAAACTGAGGTAAGACAGATTAAGTACCTTGCCCAAAGTCACAGTTAATAACTGGTGGAAGGAATGTATGAATCACTCAGTGTGATTCCAGTGATTTTTGCACTTCAAAACCACTAGATATTATTACCACCCCTTAGGGAGTCATGAAGATTGAATGACATCATGTTAGTACATGAAAAGCATTTGTGTGTGTGTGTGCTCAGTCATGTTCGACTCTTTGCGACCCCAAGGACTGCAGCCTGCCAGGCTTCTCTGCCCACAGAATTTTTCAGGCATTGCCATCTCCTTCTGCAGGGGATTTTCCCAACCCAGGGACTGAACCCACATCTCTTGCATCTCCTGCATTAGCAGGCAGATTCTTTACCACTAGCGCCACCTGGGGAAATTTTATTCTGAAGATTATGGAAGCTCTCAGAATACTATCAGAAATAATAATGGTGCTGAGGAGACAGAAGCCAAGCATGTTTTTATACCCTGTTTTCCACTGGGCAGTTTTTAAAATTAGCAAATAGGCTGGTAAACTGGAACAGAGTAAACACGGAGAAGGATGCAAAATGAGGTCAAGCATTTATTCAATCACATACAGCCTTGCAGATCAGTATAATGACCAACAGTTATTCTTAGTGAGATGAAAGGCCATTGGTGAGTTTAGGGTAAAGTCATAAAATGATTTGACTTAAGTGTCTTAATAGGATCAGTTTCACTGCTGTACTGAACAAAGAACTGCAGGGGAGCAAGGGCAGACGCATAAGGTACTATTATTTCATGAGGCTAAGACAGATTATGTAAATTGTGCAGTGTCTGTCAAAGAGTCAGTAGGCATCAAACAGGGTTTCCAATTCAGGCCTGCATGAGTTAACCATACATGACACTGAATGGGAGAATGATGAAGACCCTGGGTAGGCTTTTAGTTCCAGAAAAACATCTATTTCTGCTTTATTGACTATGCCAAAGCCCTTGACTGTGTGGATCACAATAAACTGTGGAAAATTCTGAAAGAGATGGGAATACCAGACCACCTGACCCGCCTCTTGAGAAACCTGTATGCAGGTCAGGAAGCAACAGTTAGAACTGGACATGGAACAACAGACTGGTCCCAAATAGGGAAAGGAGTACGTCAAGGCTGTATATTGTCCACCTGCTTATTTAACTTCTATGCAGAGTACATCATGAGAAATGCTGGGCTGGAGGAAGCACAAGCTGGAATCAAGATTGCTGGGAGAAATATCAATAACCCCAGATATGCAGATGACACCATCCTTATGGCAGAAAGTGAAGAGGAACGAAAAAGCCTCTTGAAGAAAGTGAAAGAGGAGAGTGAAAAAGTTGGCTTAAAACTCAGCATTCAGAAAACTAAGATCTTGGCATCTGGTCCCATCACTTTGTGGGAAATAGATGGGGAAACAGTGGAAACAGTGGCTGACTTTACTTTGGGGGCTCCAAAATCACTGCAGATGGTGATTGCAGCCATGAAATTAAAAGACGCTTACTCCTTGGAAGGAAGGTTATGACCAACCTAGATAGCATATTAAAAAGCCAAGACATTACTTTGCCAACAAAGGTCTGTCTTGTCAAGGCTATGGTTTTTCCAGTGGTCATGTATGGATGTAAGAGTTGGACTGTGAAGAAAACTGAGTGCTGAAGAATTGATGGTTTTGAACTGTGGTGTTGGAGAAGACTCTTGAGAGTCCCTTGGACGGCAAGGAGATCCAACCAGTCCATCCTAAAGGAGATCAGTCCTGGGTGTTCATTGGAAGGACTGATGCTGAAGCTGAAACTCCAATACTTTGGCCACCGGATGCGAAGAGTTGACTCATTGGAAAAGACCCTGATGCTGGGAGGGATTGGGGGCAGGAGGAGAAGGGGATGACAGACGATGAGATGGCTGGATGGCATCACCGACTCAATGGGCATGAGTTTGAGTAAACTCTGGAGTTGGTGATGGACAGGGAGGCCTGGCGTGCTGCGATTCATGGGGTCGCAAATAGTCGGATACTACTGAGCAACCAAACTGAACTGAAATGAACTTAATCCAATCTAAATGCAAAGTATGATATTTGTTGAAAACTTTTGGCTAGAAAAAAAATTTTATTTTTCTTTTACACTTTATGTTTTAGTTTTCTTAACAATGTACCTGGTTATTTGAGAAAGATCTATGAAAGCTAATATTAATTCTGATCCCACATCTATGTGTAACCAAGTCATACTGAACTTTTAAGCATTGTTCACCAGATAATGTTTGTAACTACAAAAAGCTAATGTTTTCTGTGTTTTATGTCAATTTAAGCCTATTTTTGTTGTAAGAAATAATCCTTTTGTTATTCCCTAGTATTATTATCTTATAAGAATAACCAAGGTCCAAATTAGCTACCACACACCCTAATGTCTGGCAACCAAGGCAGAAAATATGTATCATTTGATATAATGTCTGCTAAATAAATATTAACTAGACTAATTAATTCAAAAAATGTCTTCAAATTCATAGCACACCAAAAATTGTATCATTTGATGACTACCTTAAGACTTTTTTTTTGCTAAAGTTGATGGAATCTATTAATTAGGAGTAGTAGGATCAGGATTTGGAGAAAGAAGATTAGAAATCTGAAGAAGAAAACTGTGAAGACAGAAGTAAAGGAAAGTGAAGAAAAGACTAGAGAAGATACAAAGAGTAGAAGATAAAAATACATGTTTTAGAAGACAGAAAATCTAAGCCTAGGAGGTAGGAGGCAGAAGAAAAAGTAGACAAAATTATGAGAGAAACAAAGCTGATAACAGGGTCGAGTATTTCAGATAAAAAAAGGAAAAACAAGTTGTTGGATGCAAGTGTACAAGACAGACGTCCAAAACAGAGATAGAAAAGTTCAAACGATTTGATACACTACAGGAACAAAACTAAGGAAATTAATTCATAGCTAGTAATAATTCATTGTAAAAGCACATCAACTTAACTCTGGTGGTACACAAATTAGATCTGAGAAGATGGGGATTTTTAAACTACTGTAGACCAGGACCAACTTAGAAGAAAATCCAGAAGCCAGAAGGGAAGTAATCTAAAAATCTCAGCAAAAAGCTACCTAAAGAACTGAAGTAACTTAAAATCTAAGAATGTATTTGGAAGAGTTAAAAATGTGAAAGGCCTTAAGTACAGTAGTGTAGTTTCCTTTGGAAAATGTAAAGGACTTTATAACTGAAATAAATTCAAGAACAAGAATAACTGTCAAGTTATTGGACTTCGACCTAAGATGAATCTTTAAATCATGAGGACTAGGTGCTAACTAGGGGCTTCCCAGTGGTAAAACACCTGCCTGCCAAAGGAGGAAAAGCAAGAGGCGTGGGTTCAATCCCTGGATCGGGAAGATTCGCAGGAGTAAGGAATAGCAACCCACTCCAGTATGCTTGCCTGGAAAATTTCATGGACAGAGGAGACTGGCAGAGTACAGTCCATGGGGTGACAAAGAGCTGGACATCACTGAGGGACTGAGCACACACAGAGACTAGTTAATAAATGGCATTACAAAGATTTAGCCGAAGTTCCTAAGAATCAGCATTGATACTATACTCACTGACTGTAAAGAATAGACATTATATCCTTGGAGATAAGGGGAGGAAATCTCAAGGAGTTCTAGTAGTAAAGTCTCATATCACAGACTTAACACCTGGGGCAGCACTCAGTCTTACAGGCACTAAAGAAGTGATATAGGCCTATATTAGTCAAGGAAATGAACACTAACTGTGGCAACTCCCAAATTTCAGTGACTTGAACCCAATTTTCAACTCCCAAACCATGCCCAATTTTAAGGGGCTTGAATCTAATACAACAATTTCTCTCTAAATTCACAGACTAATGACGGCTGAGTGATGCTCACAGACAGACAGCTGTCATCCAAGCTGTGACTCGATCACCCAAGCTCCTTCCATTTTACGGCCCCATCATATCCTGGGGCCTCTATGGAGTCCTCTGTTGGACCATCTGCATTTACTAAACCAATGAGTGAAGATGGAAAAATGTGACCACTCTTGTGGGACCTTTACCAGGTCAAGTCTGGAAGTAAAGGAGACTCCATTGAGGTAATCTTCTGAACTCAAGTAACATAGCCTAATTGCAAGGCATCTGGGAAAGGCAGAGGAGTGAGCCAAATCCCTGGGTACAAGACAAGACAGAGAACTGCATTTACTTCTGATGCTAACAATAGGAAAATACATGCTTCTTGACAAAGGTGGACCAATTGTTAACATATTGAAATACTTTTTTTTTACTACTTGGTAAATAGTTGTGACTTGAATATGCTGGTAATTGGATAGGTAGCTTTTCTTACACATATTCAAATACCTTTACATGTCAAACTTACAACATGAAATACAAATTAAAAAATGAACACTATGACAGAAAATTGGTGACAAAAAAATCAGTATTTAGACACAAATGAGAGATCTTAAAAGTTATAAATGAAAATGTACTTGGGTATTTATTTATTTCAACTATTTAACTTTCCAGGCCCAGCTCAAAACAGCCTTTTTTTATGTCTTTTTTAACACTTCCCTTTCTATAGTTAAGGGCTTCCCTGGTGGCTCAGACAGTAAAGAATTCACCTGCAATGTGGGAGACCTGGGTTGGGAAGACCTCCTGGAGAAGGGAATGATTATCCACTCCAGTATTCTGGCCTGGAGAATTCCATGGACAGGAGCCTGGCAGGCTACAGTCTGTGGGGATGCAAAGAGTCAGACACCACTGAGCAACTTTCGCTTTTTTTTTTTCCTATAGATCATATAAATTGCCCTCCTAGCTGTGTTCCTATAGACTCTTATACTTGTCTAATGAATAAAGGCTAGTGTAAATAGCACTTTTAACTCAGTAGGCCTTATTACATTGTTTCTATCTGTTTATATGTTAACTCCTGAGGGCACAGTAAATAGTTTTCCTCTGAGTGTACAGCTAATCAATCTTTAGAACATGAAAATGTGATCATGCTGTTTCTCTCCCAAAACCCTTCAGTGAGTTCTTAACTGTTCTTAATAAAAAGTCTTTAAAAGGTAGATAAGACCCTTCATGAACTGGCCTATACCTAATTCTCTATCTTTCTTTATTCATACTCTATTATTCAACCGTAATGAATCTTATTCAGTTCCTCAGAAGACCTGAACTTTATCACTCTGGCTTTTTGCAACTGAGATTTCCTCTGCCTGGACTCCATCCCAACCCTTTACCCCTGGCTAATCCCTGCTCAATCTTTCAGTTGATTCAAATATTCATTTGAGAAACATTCCTTGTGCATCCTACACTTGGAAAGGTTCCTGCTATCTTCTTACATATAAAGTGGTACTTTAGCTAAAGCAATACACAAGTTGTTTATTTTAAATGCTCATCTAATTGTCTCTTTTCCAGAAGACTCTGTTCCATAAAGGAAATATCATTCCTATTGAAAACCATGATATCTCTCTCATTATCTAGACCAGTGCTTGGAATATAGTAGTTGTTCAATAAATATCTGTTGAGTGAATGAGTGAAAAATGTCCATTGAAATTAATAAAGACTGGTTCAGTCAGTATTTATTGAGTGTCAACTATAAGCTAAGTGCAGTCCTTTTAACACTGGAATTTTTTTTTATTTATTTCTCTGAAAATTGTTACCCTCCACCACTCATAAGGACAGCATATCAAAATCCAACTCATCATCTCCTCTGCACAAACCACCCACCATAAAAATCACCACCACCAATATCCCCCACACATATACCTACAACCACTCAAATATGCTTTCTCTCCTTATTTCCCTACTTACTCAGTAACTCAGGCTTAAAAAAATCTCAGAATCTTTTTTAACAGTTCCCTCAGATCTCATTAGTTACTATGCCCCATAGATTTGACCCATGAAAGATATCTTGAATTCATCCTTTTCTTTCCAGTCCTACTGCTACTCCCATAGTTCAGGTTCTCATTACTTGTCACCTGATCTATTTCAATAGCCTCCCAGGGTGTCTCTCCACTTTTATTCGCTACCTCTTCCAATCTACTTTACACATTTCAGCCAGAGTAATTGACCCAAAGGTCAGTTCACTCCCCTACTCAAAAACCTTCAGTGACTCCCCATTTTAACCAAAAAGAACAGCAAATTCTCAGCCTGGTATTCAAAGGCCTATATAATCTGGCCCCAATTTATCTCATCTTTTCCAGTCCTATGTTATAGTACTCCCCGTCATTGTAGCCCAACTGGTTTTATTATCATTCCCAGAACTTACCTTGCACTTTCTTACTTTCATGCTTCACTCATGTTCTCTCTGCTAAGTCTGACCTGCCTTCCTTCCTATGAACCTGCTGTCTTCTCTCACCTCTCTCTACAGGGAGCTTCAAGTCACACCATGTGAACGTTTCACAAATGGAATGGATAGAATTTTGTAGTGAAGTAATTCACTTCTGAATATCTTGGTAAAGTGTTTCCTAATTTTTTCTTTTTCTTTTAAAAATTCTGCTCCGTCTTTCATTGTCTCATATTCATAGTATATTTTATTTCTGTACTCTTATTCAGAAACTGTGATGTCCTTTCTATTTTTTTCACTCTTCCTTTTGGTTCTTTTCTTTAATAAATTTGTCATAATGTAAAGGACTTGAGTTGCCATATTATAAATAATCCATTAATAGTTTTCCATAATTTTTTTTTATTTAAACTTCGGTGGAATATTCCATCTCCATTTCTTGGTTGGTTGATAATATGGAAATCTCAAGAGACTATTTTAAAATTCAGTGAATTATTTTTACCTAGAATAATATTACCTCTAAGCAAGGGACAACACTGAAGCTTATGATACAGACTAGCTCATAAATTTCATCTCATCCACCATTTGCTATAGTCCCTTTCAACTATAATTGTTTAGATTTCCCCAAAAGTAAATATTGAAAAATACAATTATCAGTTAATATTCTGCATAATTCAGGTTCACTGAACTTAAAATTTTGTAAAAAGTTAAAAGAGAACTTCTACTCTGGCCATGCGGAATTACATAGATCAGACATAACTTATGCTGTAAACAACTAGAAAAATGAACAAAAACATGAAATAGTTATTCTCAGACACAGGGCTATGATCACTGAAACAAGAAAAATGGGATACATTCTAGAATTTTCCTGACTTTCTGTTTAAAGGCACAGCCTGAAAGGGGAATCCAAGCAAACATAGTGGCTTTGCAAAGTTAAACAGATGAAGTTCAGAATTCAACAAAGCTAAATTGGCTGGAATTTGCGGGGCACAATATTAGGAAGGAGGGAAATATGCAAATAAGTGGTTCCATAAAGTTCCCTATAATTTATTTTTTTTCTCCCTAAATTCTCAGATGCACATGTGCTACTATGCACTGTGCTACTGTGAAATGATTTGCAGCTGGGCATAGAAGTATTAGAAAAAGAACTAATACAGGGAATTGTGAGCTAAAAATTCTAGGAACTCACACAGG
Source organism: Muntiacus reevesi (assembly GCF_963930625.1). NCBI lineage: Eukaryota > Metazoa > Chordata > Mammalia > Artiodactyla > Cervidae > Muntiacus > Muntiacus reevesi. The sequence continues at coordinate 50,150,405 of NC_089254.1, read as the reverse complement.
GTTGAGGAATGTTTAAATTTTAAGCAGTCACAGTGGAAAGACTTCAATTAACACTCAGGACTTTGATAGATACCTCACATGAGCAAGGCCAAAGCAGCACTAGAATAGAGTTAAAACAGAGCTAAAACAGAGGGGAACTGTCACAAGAAAACTTAAAAATAAGCCAAATAACCAAGCTGATCAACAGGAAAACTTAACTGTTTTTCAGAATAATATTAAATATGCTTTAAAGAAAGCAAAAAAAAAAAAAAATTAAGAACTCAACAATATAATAATTATAATGTCTAGCATTCAATAAAAAATTACTAGATATGTGAAGAAGTAAGAAAATATGAACAATATTAAGGATGAAAAATATTTTTTTAAAAAAAGACCTAGAATCCATATAGATGATGAGACCAGTAGACAAGGATATGCACTACAAGGAAAGAAAAATGATGTTCTTTAGATTAAAGGAACATGATCCAATTGGCACTCGAATCTATAAATGACCTAAACAGAAATCTGGACCCACACTAAGGGAACAAAGAGTACCAGAAATAGTAAATATACTGGGAAAATAAAAATATAGCTTTCCCTCATTTTAAATTACTTTAAAAGATAATTGACTGTTTATAGCAAAAGACAAAAAAAGAGTTTCATTGTATCTGAAATTAATAACATACAGAGAAAACATGACAGCAATAAAAGGGAAGAGGGGGAAACAGAAAAAATTCGACATTGCATGTTAATAACATATTTGAAGATACCTTCTAAGTGAAAGACAATTATGGAGATAAAATTGAACACTAAAAACAATCAATCATTAGAAAGCAAGAAAGGATAAAAATGAGCAAATTTCAGTAGGAACTAAAGAAAACAAATAATGTTGAAAAATTAAATTCAATCAGACTAAAGACTACAGTAATTGAAAGTGGTCTACAACTGAACTGAGAATCGACCCAATTGTATAATGACCATAAAAACTTAATTAAAATGTGAAGAGATACATATTTTCAGTGGAAAGTATGTAAAAAATATATAACATGAAAGCACTAATCATAAGAAAGCTAGAGTGTCTATTTTAATATAAGACAAAGTACAATTCAGAACAAGAAATATTTTCAGATATAGAGATCCTATATAAGGACAGAGGGTCAGTTCATCTTTAAACATAGTGTGGAATGTGTATGCTCCTGTGGTAGCTAGCCTCAAAGACAGTTCTCCAGTGAACTTCACTTCCTAAAATTCATATTCTTTTATGGTCCATCTCAATACTGTACTAGAGATGGAATGTGTAACCAAAACCAGGATAGACATGATGTTGATTCTGATTTTAGGTTAAAAATATTTCTGAAAAATTCCCAAATTCTGCCAAATTAGATAACATATCTCTAAATATTCCAGAGGAAATATGGATGTTTAAGAATCAAAAGATGTTAAGTGTCATATTAAGAAGTTAGGAGGAAAAAAGAGTAAATTAAACACAAGGTAAATACAAAGAAGTAAAAATAAAAACAAGTAGAAACTAAGGGAGTATAAAACAAAGAAACAGCATAGCATAGCAATTAAAGTAATGCTAGGTTATTCACAATCTACAATATTTATATACATATAGATGAGCTCATTAAGGAAAAAAGCTGGAAAATGCAATGCTTCACATTAGAAATGTAATAGAAGATATCACTACCAATACTATATAATTTATAAGGATAATGAGTAATGTTATGAGCAACTTTATACCAAAAAATTTGGCAAATTATAACCAGAAGGGCAAATTCTTCCTAAGACACAAATGGAGACAAAAAGCATTAAAGAAAACAGAATAGTGTTATATTTACTAAATAAACTGAATTCACAATTTAAAATGTTACTCAAAAGGCAGTTTGCATACAAGGGTTTATTGGTACACTGTGTTAGACATTTTACCCTATGACTCTGATTGTAGTATCAGACCAAAAATAAAACAAAAAAGGACAAATTAGAGACCTACAGCTCCTGTACTCATACATGCCAAAATCCTTAACAAAATATTAGCCAATTGAGTCCAGCATTATGGTGAAAGAAATATGCATCATGACCAAATGGAGTTTATTCCAGGTATTTGAATGAAATTAGCAGAATGAAGGAGAAAAGTCATAATCAAACTTGTTGCAGAAAACTTCATTTGATAATGTGGAATATCATTGATTAAAAAATTACTAGGAATAGAAAGTAGCTCTTCAAAATTGATAAAGTATCTACTAAAAACCTACAATTACTGTCACAATTAATTATAAAACACATAATATGTTCTTAAGATTAAGAACAAAGTAGAAATACCTGCTCTTACCTCAACTTGGTGGGAGGGATGTCCTCCAGTGAATTAAGGTGTAAAAAAGACACAAGGAATCAGTTTAGTTCAGTTCAGTCACTCAGTCCTGTCTGACTCTTTGCAACCTCATGAATCTCAGCACGCCAGGCCTCCCTGTCCATCACCAACTGCCGAAGTCTACTGAAACCCATGTCCATTGAATTGGTGATGCCATCCAACCAACTTATCCTCTGTTGTCCCCTTCTCCTCCTGCCCTCAATCTTTCCCAGCATCAAGGTCTTTTCAAATGAGTCAGCTCTTCCCATCAGGTGGCCAAAGTATTAGAGTTTCAGCTTCAACATCAGTCCTTCCAATGAACACCCAGGACTGATCTGAAAAAAGAAGCAAACTGTCTTTATTCACAGATTTCATTGTAATTTGCTTTCTAAAATCAAATAATCAAGGGAGAAAAATAATAATAATTAAAAGAAAAATTTATCAAGTTTTTTTAGTTATTTGTTGGAATACAAAATCTGTATGTAAAAGTCAATTGTATTCTATATACTAAGAGTAAACAACAGAAAAATGAGTCTCAAAAATACTGTTTTCAATAACACTAAAACATAAAAATAATGGTCATAAATTTTTCAAAATATGTATGAACTGTTACAAAAGATTATTGAGATAAAGATCTTAATAGCTATATTATGTATATGAATTGGAAGACTCAATAAAATTAAAATGACAAAATTCTCCCTAAACTGTACTATAAATTCAGTACAATTTTAACTGTATGAAAGAGGAAATTAATAGCAACACAATAATAGTGGGAAACTTTAATACCCCACTCACAACTATGGCTAGATCAACTAAACCGAAAATTAACAAGGAAACACAAACTTTAAATGACACAATGGACCAGCTAGACCTAATTGATATCTATAGGACACTTCAACCCAAAACAATCAACTTCACCTTTTTCTCAAGTGCACACGGAACCTTCTCCAGAATAGATCACATCCTGGGCCATAAATCTAGTCTTGGTAAATTCAAAAAAATGGAAATCATTCCAGTCATCTTTTCTGTCCATAGTACAGTAAGATTAGATCTCAATTACAGGAAAAAAAAATTGTTAAAAATTCAAACGTATGGAGGCTAAGTAACACACTTCTGAATAACCAACAAATCATAGAAGAAATCAAAAAAGAAATAAAAATATGCATATAAATGAATGAAAATGAAAACACAACAACCCAAAACCTATGGGACACTGTAAAAGCAGTGCTAAGGGGAAGATTCATAATATTACAGGCTTACCTCAAGAAACAAGAAAAAAGTCAAACAAATAACCTAACTCTACACCTAACGCAACTAGAGAAAGAAGAAATGAAGAACCCCAGGGTTAGTAGAAGGAAAGAAATCTTAAAAATTAGGGCAGAAATAAATGGAAATGAAACTAAAGAGACCATAGCAAAAATCAACAAAGCTAAAAGTTGGTTTTTTGAAAACATAAACAAAATTGACAAACCATTAGCAAGACTCATTAAGAAACAAAGGGAGAAGAACCAACCTAACAAAATTAGAAATGAAAATGGAGAGATCAAAACAGACAACACTGAAATACAAAGGATCATAAGAGACTACTACCAGCAGCTCTATGCCAATAAAATGGAAAACTTGGAAGAAATGGACAAACTCTTAGAAAAGTATAACTTTCCGAAACTGAACCAGGAAGAAATAGAAGATCTTAACAGACCCATCACAAGCAAGGAAATCGAAACTGTAATCAGAAATCTTCCAGCAAACAAAAGCCCAGGACCAGATGGCTTCACAGCTGAATTCTACCAAAAATTTAGAGAAGAGCTAACACCTATCTTACTCAAACTCTTCCAGAAAATTGCAGATGAAGGTAAACTTCCAAACTCATTCTATGAGGCCACCATCACCGTAATTCCAAAACCAGACAAAGATGCCACAAAAAAAAGAAAATTACAGGCCAATATCACTGATGAACATAGATATAAAAATCCTTAACAAAATTCTAGCAAACAGAATCCAACAACATATTAAAAAAATCATACACCATGACCAAGTGGGCTTTATCCCAGGAATGCAAGGATTCTTTAATATCCGCAAATCAATCAATGTAATACACCATATTAACAAATTGAAAGATAAAAGCCATATGATTATCTCAATAGATGCAGAGAAAGCCTTTGACAAAATTCAACATCCATTTATGATTAAAACTCTCCAGAAAGCAGGCATAGAAGGAACATACCTCAACATAATAAAAGCTATATATGACAAACCCACAGTAAGCATTACCCTCAATGGTGAAAAATTGAAAGCATTTCCCCTAAAATCAGGAACGAGACAAGAGTGCCCACTCTCACCACTACTATTCAACATAGTTTTGGAAGTGTTGGCCACAGCAATCAGAGCAGAAAAAGAAGTAAAGGAATCCAGATAGGAAAAGAAGAAGTGAAACTCTTGCTGTTTGCAGATGACATGATCCTCTACATAGAAAACCCTAAAGACTCTTCCAGAAAATTACTAGAGCTAATCAATGAATATAGTAAAGTTGCAGGATATAAAATTAACACACAGAAATCCCTTGCATTCCTACACACTAACAGTGAGAAAACAGAAAGAGAAATTAAGGAAACAATACCATTCACCATTGCAACAAAAAGAATACAATACTTAGGAGTATATCTACCTAAAGAAACAAAAGACCTATACATAGAAAACTATAAAACACAGATGAAAGAAATCAAAGAGGACACAAACAGATGGAGAAACATACAGTGTTCATGGATTGGAAGAATCAATATTGTCAAAATGGCTATTCTACCCAAAGCAATCTATAGATTCAATGCAATCCCTATTAAGCTACCAACGGTATTTTTCACAGAACTAGAACAAATAATTTCACAATTTGTATGGAAATACAGAAAACCTCGAATAGCCAAAGTAATCTTGAGAAAGAAGAATGGAACTGGAGGAATCAACCTGCCTGACTTCAGACTCTACTACAAAGCCACAGTCATCAAGACAGTATGGTACTGGTACAAAGACAGAAATATAGATCAATGGAACAGAATAGAAAGCCCAGAGATAAATCCACGCACCTATGGACACCTTATCTTCAACAAAGGAGGCAAGAATATACAACGGAAAAAAGACAACCTCTTTAACAAGTGGTACTGGGAAAACTGGTCAACCACTTGTAAAAGAATGAAACTAGAACACTTTCTAACACCATACACAAAAATAAACTCAAAATGGATGAAAGATCTAAATGTAAGACCAGAAACTATAAAACTCCTAGAGGAGAACATAGGCAAAACCCTCTCCGACATAAATCACAGCAGGATCCTCTATGACCCACCTCCCAGAATATTGGAAATAAAAGCAAAAATAAACAAATGGGACTTTATGAAACTTAAAAGCTTCTGCACTACAAAGGAAACTATAAGTAAGGTGAAAAGACAGCCCTCAGATTGGGAGAAAATAATAGCAAATGAGGAAACAGACAAAGGATTAATCTCAAAAATATACAAGCAACTCCTGAAGCTCAATTCCAGAAAAATAAATGACCCAATCAAAAAATGGGCCAAAGAACTAAACAGACATTTCTCCAAAGAAGACACACAGATGGCTAACAAACACATGAAAAGATGCTCAACATCACTCATCATCAGAGAAATATCAAATCAAAACCACAATGAGGTACCATTACACGCCAGTCAGGATGGCTGCTATCCAAAAGTCTACAAGCAATAAATGCTGGAGAGGGTGTGGAGAAAAGGGCCCCTCTTACATTGTTGGTGGGAATGCAAACTAGTACAGCCGCTATGGAGAACAGTGTGGAGATTTCTTAAAAAACTGGAAATAGAACTGCCATATGATCCAGCAATATCACTTCTGGGCATACACACTGAGGAAACCAGATCTGAAAGAGACACGTGCACCCTAATGTTCATCACAGCACTGTTTATAATAGCCAGGACATGGAAGCAACCTAGATGCCCATCAGCAGATGAATGGATAAGGAAGCGGTGGTACATATACACCATGGAATATTACTCAGCCATTAAAAATAATTCATTTGAACCAGTTCTAATGAGATGGATGAAACTGGAGCCTATTATACAGAGTGAAGTAAGCCAGAAAAATGAAGACCATTACAGTATACTAACACATATATATGGAATTTAGAAAGATGGTAACGATAACCCTATATGCAAAACAGAAAAAGAGACACAGATGTACAGAACAGACTTTTGGACTCTGTGGGAGAAGGCAAGGGTAGGATGTTTTGAGAGAACAGCATCGAAACATGTGTATTATCTATAGTGAAACAGATCACCAGCCCAGGTTGGATGCATGAAACAAGTGCTCGGGCCTGGTGTACTAGGAGGACTCAGAGCAATTGGGTAGAGAGGGAGATGGGATGGGGAATACATGTAACTCCATGGCTGATTCATGTCAATGTATGACAAAACTCACTACAATATTGTAAAGTAATTAGCCTCCAACTAATAAAAATAAATGAAAAAAAATTTTTTTAATTAAAATAATAAAAAAATACCATTTTCAATAACACTAAAACATAAAAATACTGGTCATAAATTTTTCAAAATATGTATGAACTGTTACAAAAGATTATTGAGATAAAGATCTTAATAGCTATATTATGTATATGAATTGGAAGACTCAATAAAATTAGAATGGCAAAATTCTCCCTAAACTGTACTATAATTTCAGTACAATTTTAACTGTAATCTTGGTAGGATTCTTCATAGTATTTGGCAAGCTCATTTCAATTTATTAGGAAAAGTAAAAAAAAAAAAAAATTTTAAATGGCAGAGTTGTTTTTAAAGTCGAGCCACTGTAATTGAAACAATGTGTTAGCAGTAAGAATAAACTTGTTGTTCAATTCAAAAGAATAGTTTAGAATCAGTGGCTCTCCTATCTGGGAAACTGTTGGTTGAAAAAATTGCCACATTTATTCAAAGAGTATTTTCAACAAAACTTGATAAAGCAAATGAATATTTATATAGAACTATAAATATCTCAATCCTTATACTAAATAAAATAGTCATTTGATATAAAATATAGACCTAAGCACAAAAGCTAAAACTATTAGATTCTAAACTAAATATGAAGAAAACTTCTGATATGTGGATAGAAAAATCTTACATAGGCCATAAAAAGTACTAACCATAAAAAACTTAATAAAATGAAATTTACAAAATTAAAAATTATCTGCTTTTCACATGAAACTTATGAAAATGAAGGGCAAGCTACAGACTGGGAAAGTATATTTATAATACATATATCTGAGAAAAAATTTGTGTCCAGAATACATTTCTTAAGAAGCTCCTTATAACACAATAATAAAAAGACAAAGATCCCAATTAAATTAAAAATAGACAAAATGCTTTACAAAGAAAAGGATATCAATGGCCAATAAACCACTTGGATATTTGCTCTTCATCATTAGTCATCTAAGAAATGAAAATTAAACCACATTGAGATATCTTCTTACACTCATAAATTAAAACAAACTGACAATCTGTAGTATTAGCATGGATGGAAAGCAGTGAAAACTTCCATACACAGCATATGCCAGTATAACATAACACAATCACTTTGGAAAACTGTTTGGCACTTTCTTACAAAGTTAAATATATGTGTACTGCATAATTCAGCAATCTACCCTAAAGAGCCTAAAATATAAGTCCACAAAAATATATATATATATAAGTATTCATAGCACATTTGTTCAAAATTGTACCACACTGGAAAACAACCCAAACATCCATTATAAGCTAAACAGATAAATAAGTAAATTTTGGTATATTCATAAATCATACAATTCATGCAATGGACTACTACATAGTGATTAAAAAAAAAAAAAAAAAAACTATTGATTAACCCATCAAGCTGGAGGAATCCAAAAACCATCACACTGAGTAAAAGAAGCCAGATACAAAAGAATGGATATGTGATTTCACTGCAAGATATTCTAGAACAAGCAAAATTATCTATAGTGACATAAAGCACAACAGTGGTTGCTTAGAGTTAGGAGTTAGAGGAAGGTGATTCACTGCCAAAAAACACAAAGAAACTTTGGCTGGGGTGAGATAAATGTTCCATGTTTTGGTTGTATCGGAGTATATATGAGTGTGTACATTTATGACCAACCTAGACAGCCTATTAAAAAGCAGAGACATTACTTTGCCAACAAAGGTCTATCTGGTCAAAGCTATGGTTTTTCCAGTGGTCGTGTATGGATATGAGAGTTGGACTGTGAAGAAAGCTGAGTGCTGAAGAATTGATGCTTTTGAGCTATGGTGTTGGAGAAGACTCTTGAGAGTCCCTTGGACTGCAAGGAGATCCAACCAGTCCATCCTAAAGGAGATCAGTCCTGGGTGTTCATTGGAAGGACTGATGCTGAAGCTGAAACTCCGTACTTTGGCCACCTCATGTGAAAAGTTGACTCATTGGAAAAGACCCTGATGCTGGGAGGGATTTGGGGGCAGGAGGATAAGGGGACGACAGAGGATGAGATGGCTGGATGGCATCACCGACTCGATGAACATGAGTTTGAGTAAACTCCAGGAGTTTGTGATGGACAGGGAGGCCTGGCGTGCTGCGATTCATGGGGTCTCAAAGAGTCGGACATGACTGAGTGACTGAACTGATGAAGTGACTGACTGACATTTATCAAAATGTATGAATTTGTGATATGCTTAAAATAGGTATGCTTTGTTATAGGTAACCTGTATCTCAATAGATTTTTTTATGTTTTCAAGTTAGCTGCTGCTAAGTCACTTCAGTCGTGTCCAACTCTTTGCGACCCTATGGACTGTAGCCTGCCAGGCTCCTCTGTCCATGGGATTCTCCAGTCAAGAATACTGGAGTGGGTTGCCATTTCCTCCTCCAGGGATCTTCCCAACCCAGGGATTGAACCATGTCTCTGAAGTCTCTTGTATTGGCAAGCGGGTTCTTTACCACTAGTGCCAACTGGGAAGTCCCTTGTTTAAGTCAAGTCTCTTGTATATATTAAAATGGCCAAAAGTCTTAATCTTAAAACAAACCAACAGACAGTAAAATAATATGTTTTAATAGCAAAAGAAATGTAATATTAGGATGTTTTAATTGTGGTTTACAACATGGCTGTTTTTTACCCACTCCTATGAGTATTAATTTATTCAGGCCAGTACTTTTCATTCTCCTGCTGTGGCCCTGTATTTTCCATTGGCTTCCCCATTAGCTGGTGTCTAAAACTGATGAAGAGATATGAGTATTATGCAAATTCTACTGTACTCATAATGAAGTCATAATATATTTGTCATTATATTTTGAAATGTATGTTCTTCATACTTAGAAGTATTCTCTGTGGCTTTTCTTCAGAGCAGAATATTCTTCAAATCTGTGAACTTTTTTATGATTATGATGGTATGCACAGAAAATAATTTTGACCAAAACAACATGAGTCACTGCTTTTATTTAGACATAGCTGATTAAAAAAAAAAAAGAAAAAAAAAACCAAAACGGACACGTTGTTGTTCAGTCGTTAAGTCATGTCTGACTCTGTGACCCCATGAACTGCAGCACACCGAGCTTCCCTGTCCTTCACTATCTCCCGGAGTTTGCTCAAACTCTGTTGAGTCAGTGATGCCATCCAATCATTTCATCCTCTGTCGCCCCTTTCTCCTCATGCCCTCAATCTTTCCCAGCATCAGGGTCTTTTGTACTTTTATTTATTTCCAAAATAACACTCAGAAAACCTAACTTATTTACTACTAAAAAGTTCCAGTTATTTGAATACCAATAATACAATATGTCTCATTTTTTAAAATCATTTTGTTTTGTTTACAAAATTTAACAATATAAATTATTTTATTTATTTAATCACTTAAAACTGCATTTCATTTAACACACTGTGATTCTTTTAATTACATGGGTAATTAAATAGATAAATATGATTAAGGAAGTAAAATAAATAGCCAGTGTTCAGGAAACCAAAATCAAATCCACCCTGGTCTTTGCTGTTCAGCTCACTAGATATGATTACATCCTTTTACAAATTGTATCAGACTGTACCTGAGGGAAAAAACCCTTTAAAGAACTGCTTTTCAGCTTTATCTCTGACAGCAGCATTCTTGGCCTCTCAGATACCTGTATATTCTTTTTCTCCATTTCTATCTTTCTTCTGTAATCATCTCATAATGGAGCATAATGTTATAACTATATCACAGGAGATACATGATAACATTATAAGTGTGTTTCTATATCATTTTAAAAATTAACTGTAGTATATATATGTTTTAATCAAAAATTTCATGATACATTTCTTGAGTTGAAAATGCATAACCATAAAAGTTAGGTTTGTTCTTATTTCTCCTCACTTTTCTGGAAACAATATAATTATAACACTTTCAAGGTTCTTATGAGTTTTAATTTCACTTTCTTATTTATAGAATGCCTTTATATGAGACTTGATACCTAAGAACCATTCAAACTGAAATTATTTTTACATCATTTAAAAAATGAGGCAGTTTGTTGCTCATTTTATGTTTAGTATGCATATAATATTGCATACATGCTATATAATGTCACATACAAATATATGTACTTTGTAGCTGTAATATTCTTTTATGGAAATTATATATACTAATTTTTGTTTCCTGCTTTAAAAATCATCATCATTCTAAAAAAGTAAGTGCTGAGAAAAATATAGTTTTGATAACAAAAATAATTAGTAAGTAAGAAAAATGAGGGGGAATACTTCTATATCAAAGAAGAAAATAATAGGGTTTTGAGAACATCCTCTAGGGGTCTCTTGTGTTTTGGTTTGTCTTGTGAAAAGAAGCACTGGCTCTACTTGCTATAGACTATCTTTTCAAGAAAGCTTGTAAAATGAACAGCCTCCGAAGACAAAGATAGCATCTCCCTCTGGAGCTAAGGGCAGGTTTGTTTACCACTCATTACTAACAAAATAATGTTTCCATCCCTCTGGGGCAAAGTCAGGCATGCTACTTTCCATCGTAAAAGATCTGGGTGCTCTGGCTCAGGATTCCTCTCCTGTAAGACTCCTAACTTCATGGGAAGAATCATCTGACCCTCTTCCCACTTTCCTATGACTCTAGCTACTGTTATTGTTGTTGTTGCTTAGTCACTTTAAGTGGTGTCTGACTCTTTTGTGACCTCATGGATGGTAGCCCCCAGGTTCCTCTGTCCATAGGATTTCCCAGGCAAGGCAAGAATACTGGAGTGGGTTCCCATTTCCTTCTCCAGGGAACTCTCCAACCCAGGGATCGAACTCGCATCTCCTGATTGGCAGGCAAATTCTTTACCACTGAGCCATATTGTTATTACCAAGCAATAAATTGTCTTTTTCTCGGGATCGTATTTCTGAGGGAGTTATCTGAAGAATTAGACTCCCTCACCACCAGAAAGAATTCTTGAATCTTTGCTGTTGGTGAAGTTCCTTCAGCATGAGGAAAGTAAGAAGCTATTACATCAGTATAAGATAAAATAAGAAAACTCATTCAAGAACTATGGCAGGTATATTTTTGCCTCATGAAGTATTCCAATAGACACAGTCTTGGCGAATAGCAATGAATAGTTTCCTTATTTCCCTTTCAGAGAACAGCACCCCAGACAGAGGCAGGCTCAGATTAGAGCCTGATTCACTCTCCCTTGCTGGTCCGTAATGGGCTTCCCTGTTAGCTCAGATGGTAAAGAATCTGCCTGCAATGTAGGAGACCCAGGTTCGATCTGTTGGTCAGTGACAGGCCGATCATGGTTACTGTTCAGCTCCTCACCCTTTGGTACTTTGCGTTGTCCAGGAAAGAAAGTACAAATTCAGTGATTCCAGCAAGATTATACAAACACTTGGTAATGGGTAAGTACCCAAGTGTTTGGTAGTTTAGGACAGTTCAGTCAGTGGCTGTGAGAGCACTTACCTAGTGAACAGATCTCCAACCTGTTACAGGGCAGAGACGGTCGGGCTTGTCTGCGTTCCAGAGCCAGGTTTTTGTCAAGGGCTAATGGGGCAGCAGGCAAGTTCAGCAGTGCAGCATCAATGGAGGAAAAGGTGGTAGAAAGTATATCGCAAGTGCTGTTGGTGGAGCTAAAGATTTATCTACCAGGAGGGAATTGTTAGGCAGATAATCTTATTTAGGTACTGTCTGTAATCAGCCCTTCCCTTTCCCTTCCCCACTCTTAAGAAAAGGTTCTGAAGAAGGATTCTCCTTTGCTATGTGAGTTCTCTACATTTCTTATGTTGCTGAAAATTCATGCAGGGGGATTACTCTAAAAGGAGACACATAAAGATTAAATTGATCTACTGTCTGCGTAATAAAGTGAGTGAGGTTGCTAGTGGCCAGGGTAGTTATCTGGTGAGAATTTTGAAATAAAAAGATTTCTGAGAACAGGTCAAGAATTTTCTTTTCCTGCTGCCATTTGGAGACACAGAGTCAAGATTTTAAATATTTATGTTTAGGTTTTTGGTTACTGTACTATTTCTCAGACTATGATATTATGCCAAGACTGAACCTTTTACCAAGATAGATTTGGTTGTTTAGAAATTTTTTTCCTTAGTTTTTAATGGAAAATTGGAACTTTAAAGCATAAAATCAGAAATTAAAATATTTTTTGGCTCTCCATCCATATACGTATCTTTTCAATTATAACACCTTCATTAAGAGCTAACATCTTAAATAGAGAACACCTGATAAGCAGTCTAGATCAGTGGAAACCAAAGAGGGTATAAAAAGACTGCCAAGTCCTTAGTTTATTTCCCATTTTTTGGTCAAATCAACTACAATAGAGTTACAATATTTTACTCTGTTATTTATCATGAAGAGAGCCTTTAATCAGTCCATTCTATCACTACATAAACTGAGGTTTTTCAAAAGTAGAATAAAATATGTGGGTGAAATTAATGAAAACCTTGGAATTTGAAATTTGACATTGTATCTGAACTCATAGAAAATTTAACCTCCATTAATAACATTTAATTGACAACTCTGTAGGTCTATTAGAAGAATGCACTTGCAATTACATTTAATCTACTATTAAATTCTAACTCATGAATACAGAAGTAACCCCCATTTGAAATGTTAATGATGCTGTTTGTGATATATTATGATATATATGATTCTGGAAAGTTAAATATGTGTCATTCAAGATGTCACACATAAATATAGAAACGAATCTAAATGAACGGTATTTTTTTAATCACCAACTAAATTAAAAATGTATTAAAGACAGATCTTTAAAAATTGTCTTCTAGAATAAAATGTGCATATATTACCTGTGTTTACTATTGTTCCAGGTATGTGAATTAGTAATTACAAGACATACAGTATCTGGTTATTTGTACCATGTAACTGAAAACTGCCATACTAATTGTTTCTTTTAGAAATACAGATAATTGTAATCCAGTGATTGCCTTTGTTCCAAGCAATGGATTTTAATTACATTTGGAAAATGTAATTAATAATAATTATATTATTACAACTGTACAATATTAATTACAATTATGTTATAATAAAGAACTCTAATTCCATTTGGAAAAAATAGAAGTGATTTTCAAGCTCAAGGCATTCTTTCATATCCTAAATGGATTTTTTTTAAAAATTATTGCTATCCTCTTCAGAATAAGTATTTTTTCTTTCTACCCAGTTGACCTCATAGTGCCTTGAATATATTGCATTTCTGACTCAATATTCAGCTCAAGCTGATAAAAGGAGAGTCAGATAAATCTGAAAACTAGTTGGATATATAATTTTCTATTGTTAAAAGTTTAGGATGGGTTATTGTTGCTAAAAATTGTTGAACTGATGTATATGAGTTAATTATAACAGTGCAGATGGCAGAAAATGCTTGGTCTCCAAGTCTTGTGAAGAAAAGTCACCTTACTTCAAAATGGGATCTAAGTTTTTAGGAAAGTACCTCAATGAGTCAGTTTGATTTTGGGGTGTGTCTGATGTTATTCCCAGATTCATAACTTCATATAAATCAAGATTAAAAGCTTTGGGGATGAACATTTAAAGTCTTCATATAAGGGATATGCTAATCTTTATCCAATGTCTAGATTGTTTAGTCAGTTCTGGAGCATCGTTCTTTTTTTAAACTTTTTACCTTGTATTGCAGTGTAGCTGATTAACAAACAATGTTGTAATCATCCATAATTCTTAAAATTGTTTCATAGTATATTTGTAGATATCAGATTACCATTTTCTGGATAATAGTGTCTTTACAATTCTCCATACTCTAAATTCTAACCATTGGAAATAGCCTCAGAATTCCAGGATAGAACAGATTTCAGCTAATACTGAATTACAGGAGGAAGGAGGACTTCACCTTTATTCTGAGTAAACCCTGTTTTGGTCTTTTGAAGAGACCTCCTCAAGGCACAAAAGTCATACATGCATGCTAAATAACCCACCAGGATATATAGCAGTATGCCACAAAATCATTATTGAATGCTCCCAAGAAAGTCCTGAAGTAACCAGAACAAATTACACATTAAAAAAGTGAAAAAATTAACAAGATTTTAACTTCAGTAGGGATCTGCATTTTTAACTAGTGCCTTAATTTATCATAATATGCAAATTTTCTTAACTGCCTTCTTGAATGACCAAAATTCTAAAGCTGTCAGGATCAATTAGAACAAAAGGAGATGTAATAGAAAAGAGAAACAATACCAACAACATATCATCATAGAATAAAGTGTTTTCTGTATAAAAATCCAGACTTTGAGACAAAAACATCTATATGTTGAGGATACCAGAGTTCATCTTTATTAAAAAATGAATTTTAAACTACTCAGGAATCATCTTAGATTCCTAGAGGATAAAGGATATCCTAGAACTTGGAGATACATACTGGCTGGAAACAAATTTTTTGGAAATGTGCCACAGAAAGTCATACAATCTGAACTTGAACATTTTTCAAATACCATTGGCTTTAACACCATTGTTATATAACTTCTTTGTTTCACGAAGAAATTAATAACTAAAACCAATACACCCACACACACATATAAATATACTGGGATATAAAGGTGCTAATTAAAACACAGTCCACATACTAGGATCTGGCTGTGATCATTTGGGTTCTATTGATTACCAAGGTTGTCGGTTAATTTCACTGGCTAAGTAGATGTCCTCCTTATAAACACTGCTTCATGACAAAATTTCTTGAAGTCACATGTTAAGAAGAGTCAATCCCTAATAATCAGGAAAATGATGAGTAAAATGTTGAATATGGGACCAAAGATGAACAAGCTATTATGTTTCCATACAAGATCTTTCAAGCAGAATTAGCTACATAATTTGTAGGGCTCAGAATAAAAGGAAAATGCAATGCTGTTCAAAAATCTTAAGAATTTCAATATAGCAAGAGCAGAACACTGAATGAAGTGTGGGGTCCATCTGGCTGCAGAGGCTCTGTGCCATATGTCCACGAAGCCTGACCTACCGCCAAGCATACAGGAGCCCTGACTGTGGGAAAGTCTTGGAATTTTGGAAAGATGGTTGTTACCTTATTTTTTTAAAAAAGATATAAAGATGACGCATCCAAGAACCAATTGGGAAAGTTGTGATAATTATGTGATTAAAATATATATTCTGATGGCTAGTGACATGTTACATATATTTACTGTGTAAAGGGAATTTTGAGTGGCTTAATAGATACAGCTAATTGAAATGATCCTGAGTAGTATGTAGCATGCACTCTGACTAGTTTCTACAACTAATTTAGAATTCAGCAGAATAATGTGAAGTCTTTTACTACTTAATTAAACTTCTGCAATGCCTGTTTTACCAAGATGAATAAAATACATAAATTGTATGAGGTGACATCTAATGCACACAAAAAAGAGAAATGTAAAAATCAGAACAGTGGGTACATTAAACTGATTCTTAATAATTGAAACCAATTTAATCATTTGAGATTATTTTATTCTAGCTGACGTAATACTGTAGCAGTTATATTCTAATTATAACCTGTTTCATTTTACCCTGCCTTTCTAGTTAATTATTACAGTCAATTTGTAAAATGACATGGTTCCGCATTTGCATAGGTCACTATTAAATAAATGAATAGCTGAAATTACTCTAGCATTGAAGTGTCAACTTTGGTAGAAGTCAAGAGGACTTCAAATGTTCTTCTAACACCCCTTAATGTGTTAATGACCACTATTAAACTGCAATTAAAAGGCCAGGAAAAATGCATGAAACAGTTAATAGAAAAATAGCACAGACACAATTAAACCGACTCTAGATTTTTTTTTTTTTTTTTTTTTGGACTGATAGAAAATAAGGTGATATGCTGTACGTACTGTAGTGTGAATCTATTTCCAACTCAAGGCAGAGTTGACAGTTTAATGATAACAAATCATAGGCTGCCTTTTTAGGGAGCACTGAACGTCAGTTTAAAATTAACATCAGTAGTAAACAAGACAATGTGGTGATTTTACCTTGTATTTAAATTACTACTTATTATGGTACTAAATAATAGCTTTAAATAACTTGGTGTCCAGATTACTGATATACAGTCTATCTGTGTGAGAAAGAGAGAGACAGTACTGAAAGATATGTTTAAGTTTTTGTCATCCTAAATAAAGGATAAACGTATGTCTTTGCTGTGCAGTCTTGATCAAGTTGCCTGTGAAACCTTTCCCTGAGTCTGTTCTACACGGAAACCCTAACACTGCCATTAGAACACTTCACTCAGCATAGACTGTACATCCAAGTCTCATGGATTTTGTTTAACTTGAAACATACGGAAAAAAAAAACAGTTAAAATATGCATAAACATTCAACTTGTGAGAAGCATCTCAAAGCCAAAAGAGGTTAGATACTTTAAACAAAGGACACTTTTGTAAATTAAAACATAGTTGAAGTGGCTTTTTTCTTCTTAAATATTAGTATTTGCCTGAATTTTTTCTCTTGTCCAGTGAAAGTCACTTTGGGAATTTATCAGGTGCTATTTACTGAGTATAAGACATGGATGCATCAAAATGTTTATGTTAAAGTATCCATTAGTACATTTACAGATGGGCATGATGGCTAACTATAGTTGTGAATACAAATGAAGAGAGAATAGGGTGCTATGACAGTTACCAGGGTAACTTAAGTACAGATTCATATCCACATATTTTTTCTATGATTATATTAATATTTCAGCCATAACTAGATCTTCACCTTGAATCATCAATGTTGTCTTAGTTCTACACTTAAATTCTTACACAAGGTTCATTACAATTTTAAGCAAACATATGTCCATGATTTTATCATGGACAACATTGAATTCTTGATATGAGCATCCTCAGTTCAGTTAAATTCAGTTCAGTCACTCAGTCATGTCGACTCTTTGCGACCCCATGAATCGCAGCATGTCAGGCCTTCCTGTCCATCACAAACTCCTGGAGTTTACTCAAACTCATGCCCATAGAGTCGGTGATGCCATCCAGCCATCTCATCCTCTGTCATCCCCTTCTCCTCCTGCCCCCAATCCCTCCCAGCATCAGAGTCTTTTTCAAAGAGTCAACTCTTCGCATGAGGTGGCCAAAGTATTGGAGTTTCAGCTTCAGCATCAGTCCTTCCAATGAACACCCAGGACTGATCTCCTTTAGGATGGACTGGTTGGATCTCCTTGCAGTCCAAGGGACTCTCAAGAGTCTTCTCCAACACCACAGTTCAAAAGCATCAATTTTTCGGTCATCTCTTATTATTGATCTTAATAATATCTGGAATATAGCATTATTGGTAGGCTATAATGGTTCATCAAGTGTATATATTAAAACATATATATATATATATGAATATATAAGTATACACACACATACACATGGACATCACCAGACAGTCAACACTGAAATCAGATAGATTATATTCTTTGCACCCAAAGATGGAGAAGCTCTATAGTCAGCAAAAAAAGGACTGGGAGCTGACTGTGGCTCAGATCATGAACTCCTTATTGCCAAACTCAGACTTAAATTGAAGAAAGTAGGGAAAAAAACTAGACCATTCAAGTATTACCTAAATTGAATCCCTAACGATTATACAGTGGAAGTGAGA
The DNA here is from genome assembly GCF_963930625.1 of Muntiacus reevesi. Classification (NCBI taxonomy): domain Eukaryota; kingdom Metazoa; phylum Chordata; class Mammalia; order Artiodactyla; family Cervidae; genus Muntiacus; species Muntiacus reevesi. The sequence goes on along the minus strand of NC_089254.1, from coordinate 50,132,021 downwards.
AACAGTTTTAAGGGACTAGATCTGATAGACAGAGTGCCTGATGAACTATGGACAGAGGTTAGTGACATTGTACAGGAGACAGGGAGCAAGACCATCCCCAAGAAAAAGAAATGCAAAAAACCAAAATGGCTGTCTGAGGAGGCCTTACAAATAGCTGTAACTAGAAGAGAAGCAAAAAGCAAAGGAGAAAAGGAAAGATATACCCACTTGAATGCAGAGTTCTAAAAATAGCAAGGAGAGAAAAGAGAGCCTTCCTCAGTGATCAATGCAAAGAAATAGAGGAAAACAACAGAATGGGAAAGACTAGAGATCTCTTCAAGAAAATTAGAGATACCAAGGGAACATTTCATGCAAAGATGGACACAGTAAAGGACAGAAATGGTATGAACCTAACAGAAGCAGAAGATATTAAGAAGAGGCGGCAAGAATACACAGAAGAACTGTACAAAAAAAGATCTTCATGATCCACATAATCAAGATGGTGTGATCACCAACCTAGAGCCAGACATCCTGGAATGGAAAGTCAAGTGGGCCTTAGGAAGCATCACTAAGAACAAAGCTAATGGAGGTGATGGAATTCCAGTTGAGCTATTTAAAATCCTAAAACAGGATGCTGTGAAAAAGCTTCACTCAATATGCCAGCAAATTTGGAAAACTCAGCAGTGGCCACAGGACTGGGATCCAAGCCCTAAGAAAGGTAGTGCCAAAGAATGCTCAAACTACCGCACAATTGCACTCATCTGACACGCTAGTAAAGAAATGCTCAAAATTCTCCAAGCCAGGCTTCAACAGTACGTGAACTGTTAACTTTCAGATGTTTAAGCAAGATTCAGAAAAGGCAGAGGAACGAGAGATCAAATTGCAAAAATCCGTTGGATCATCAAAAAAGCAAGAGAGTTCCAGAAAAATGTCTACTTCTGCTTTATTGACTATGCCAAAGCCTTTGACTGTGTGGATCACGATAAACTGTGGAAAATTCTTCAAGAGATAGGAATACCAGACCACCTGACCTGCCTCTTAAGAAATCTGTATGCAGGTCAAGAAGCAACAGTTAGAACTGGACATGGAACAACAGACTGGTCCCAAATAGGGAAAGGAATACGTCAAGGCTGTATATTGTCACCCTGCTTATTTAACTTATGTGCAGAGTACATCATGAGAAACACTGGGCTGGATGAAGCACAAGCTGGAATCAAGATTGCTGAGAGAAATATCAATAACCTCAGATATGCAGATGACACCACCCTTATGGCAGAGAGAGAAGAAGAACTAAAGAGCCTCTTGATGAAAGTGAAAGAGGAGAGTGAAAAAGTTGACTTAAAGCTCAACATTCAGAAAACAAAGATCATGGCATCAGGTTCCATCACTTGATGGCAAATAGATGGAGAAACAGTGGAAACAGTGGCTGACTTTATTTTTTGGGGCTCCAAAATCATTGCAGATGGTGACTGCAGCCATGAAATTGAAAGAGGCTTACTCCTTGGGAGAAAAGTTAGGACCATCCTAGACAACATATTAAAAAGCAGAGACGTTACTTTGCCAACAAAGGTCTGTCTAGTCAAGTCTATGGTTTTTCCAATAGTTATGTAAGGATGTAAGAGTTGGACTATAAAGAAAGCTGAGTACAGAAGAATTGGTGCTTTTGAACTATGGTGTTGGAAAAGACTCTTGAGAGTCCCTTGGACTGCAAGGAGATCCAACCAGTCCATCCTTAAGGAGATCAGTCCTGAATATTCTTTGGAAGGACTGATGTGGAAGCTGAAGCTCCAATATTTTGGCCACCTGTTGAGAAGAGCTGACTCATTTGAAACGACCTTGATGCTGGGAAAGATTGAGGGCAGGAGGAGCAGGGGACGACAGATGATGAGAGGGTTGGATGGCATCTCTGACTCAATGGACATGAGTTTGCGTGAACTCTGGGAACTGGTGATAGACAGGGAGGCCTAGCGTGCTGCAGTCCATGGGGTCACAAGAGTTGGATACGACTAAGCAACTGAACTGAACTGAACTGAAGACACCTCTATCTATCTGTCTATATATTATATACTACATCAAAATTATGATTTCCCTAGTGGCTCAGTTATAAAGAATCCACATGCCAATGCAGGAGATGAGGGTTCAGTCCCTAGGTTGGAAAGACCCTCTGGAGAAGGAAATGACAATCCTCTCCAGTATTCTTGTCTGAGAAATCCCATGGACAGAGGAGCCTGGAAGGCTACAGTCCATGGTATTGCAAAAGAGTCAGATAAGACTTAGTAACCAAACAACAACAATAATGCTATTGAGTACTTAATGAAATTTTCCCCACTAGTTACATTTGAGACATAAATCAAGTGACTTTTGACATTGTTTTTGTTTAGTCGCTAAGTCATGTCTGACTCTTTTGTGACACCATGGGATTATGGGATCCTCTGTCCATGGGATTTCCCAGGCAAGAATATTGGAGTGGTTTGCCATTTCCTTCCCCAGGGAATCTTCCCAACTCAGGGATCTAACCCACGTCTCCTGCATTGACAGCCAGGGTCTTTACCACTGAGCCACGTGGGAAGCCCACACTCAATGTCATAGAAGTGCTTTAGATTAGTTTAAGAGAGAAACAAAGTATCTATTTTACTATTACAGCCAAAAACTGGAAAATTTCTTAGTGACATCAATGTCAGTTTCCACATATGAAGAGCAAGTCAATAAGCCACTCTACAGCTTCCTTAACTGTCAGATGACCAAAATTGGTCAGGAGAACATTTATCAATCATATGGCACTCAGTATGTAAATTAAACAATTAACAACAAATATTTCAAAAGTGTTATGACACCCACTTTCAGAGGTCATGGAAAATAAGTTGAAATAACTCTCAACTACTACCAAAGAGTATTTTAAAAGAAAAAATAATTTTTTATTCTGATACGCAAATACCCATCCTATAAATTCTGTTGTCTCTAATGTAACAAAAATATTTATAGATAATTCTTTTTTAAAAATTTGTTTTCTGCTTATAAGCTCTCCTTAACAGTAAAATTTATTTTTCTCTAATTTTTGTCCAAAAGACAAAAAGGAAAAAGAGCCATGTAGTAGTTATTTCCATGATTATAACCTAGCACATTTGAATCAGTAAAACAAAAGTGCCAATTTGAATGTCAAACTTTCCTTACATACATAAAATGGCAATTGAAACAAGTTTATATTATTTTCTGTGTCTCAGTCTCAGAAGGTTTTTTTCAAAGCTGTTTAACAGATTCCATGAGAGGCCTTCAGTCCCATGTGACATGTTTCAAATCAATAAAATGAAGCTAGGAGTAACTTGTATGTGTGTGTGTATATATATGTGTGTGTGTATGTATATATATATATATATATATATATATATATATATATATATATATATTTGGTAATGGCGGTAGTTTATCATGACAAAGAAAGGAGATATGCAGGAGGCAGTGACACATTGTTGGTCCCCTAATTGTTCCTCCTAGAAGAGATAGAAGAGGAAAGAGGACACGATGACTTTGATATGCTTTGAAACAAAAAGAAAATGATAACACACATAGAGAAAGCCATCAAATAAAGACATTATGGCTAATATTTGCTATCAATCTTCATGAACAGGAAGAGATCTAACTACACTTGATCTTCAAAGAAGCTGAAGTTGATATAATGCCATTCTACATCATTTGGCCTGTATTGACTCACTATAGTTAAAATGTGCTTAAAACTATTTTTAAATATGTGGTAAATGTGAAAAACTTGCCACTAGACCACAGCTACCCAAAGAGCAAAGGAAGAATTCTTCATGAGAATAAAAGTAGGGAGGGCGTCACGTAGAATCATGAAGGTAGCAGATGCTGCAGTCTGATAATCTCTGTGTTCCTTGTTTAGCAACAAGTCATGGTCTCATTGCAAATATGGACAATAACATCAGGACCTATTTTTGCACCACTTGAATAGCCACAACTTCATCAGATAAGTAGGGTCAAGCTTGAAGAACTGAAGGTGACACAAATGCAGAAAAGAAGTTCCAGATAAACACACAGGAATCAGGAATCAAGATGATGAGCCAATGTCAGAAATGCCAGAGTGTAGGTCCCAAGCACCTGACCTTGTATATTATGAAGCAGCAATAATGATCTAATCACCTTCTGGAGTCTCCTTTTATTAATATATCTCACTGTGGCTTGGGGGCGAGGGGGAAGAGGATTCTGTTTATTTTCTCTTAACCCTCCCCCCATCACATGATTCTTTTTATCCTGGAAAGAAACTAGATTTTCTACCAACAGAAGGACCAAGGTCAGAAATCAGGGTGTGGACAGGAAGTCTTCAGGGGAGAGTAAAAGAGGTTCAGCCTTGATCTCTCACCACCTTGCTTAAGAACGAGCAGGCGCAGGGGAAGAGGAATCTAGTCTATTGCCAAGATATGACAAAAGCTGACTCCAATAAAGAAGTGTACAAGTACTGGGGATGGGGGAACCTCATAAAATTTAATAATCAAGTGATTCATTTCCATAGAAAGATGTTTTTATACAGTTTTTTTTTTCTTAACAGTTTATTCTCCTGCCAGAGAGCAGCACTAATCAGGTTATGAGATGTCCCCTACAAATGTAGGCCTGCCACTATTCTTTGAGGTGCATTCATAAAGAAAGGGTTCAAGGTACTTTGGGCACAAAATACTTTACATTATCTCATATAATTCCTTATATATTACTATAATAATTTTAGAGACATATTTATTCAATCATTTATCAACTACACATGAATCTTACCTAATATAAAGTACATGGTAAACATAGTGGTAGATACTCAGATGAATCAGGCAGACGTCTCTTTTCACTTAAGCAACTAACAGTGTCACCTAGAATCTGATAGTGGAAATTAAAAGTACACACACACAGAGAACACAGTACGATAAATGTATCATGAAAGCTCAGAGGCAGAAAACACTGTTTCAGTTAGTTGGAACCCAGGAAGTTATCAAAAAGCTGATTCTTAATGAACAAGTAGAGTCCAGATGCATCCAAGTTGAGAGGAGAGCACTTGGTGGAGATAATGCAAACAATGGCAGAGTTGAAAGTCTAATTTTGCTGGGGAGATAAGAATATATTCCCCACTTCACTGGTGTATTAGGTCACAAAGACAGATTGGATAGAAAACTAGACTGGATCCAGATTACAGAACATCTTTTAAAAATGAACTTTATTTGACAGGCATGGATGGAAACGTTGGAGGTTTTAGAAGCATGTAAGTGGTGCAACTCAAGTTACACATTGGAAAGATGTGTCTGCTGGTGGTATTGAGGGGAATGCTGGGAGACAAAAAGAAAGTGAAGGAGGGATTTGCATATTAGAGCTATACAAAACTCAAGTGTGGAAACTGAGTATATTATCAGTTTATTCATTGTGGGAGAGCATCTTCAAAATTTACCTTTAGAGCTGTAAAGATTTGAGTACTCTTCCACTCTTCTAGACTGGCTTACAAATTGATCTCATATTGTCCCGGCAACCTCCTTATCTTCAAGCAGGTCGTTTTATATTTAGTTTAGCTGGTATTACATACATAAAAACTCTCTGTGAATAACTTAACTGACTTTAGCAATGGTTTTCAGACTACTTCAGCACATTAAAAAAATATTTTGTTACTTTTAAATCATGAAATGTTACTATAATAAGCATGGCTATCAAAACAATTCAGTTATTTTGTCATTCAGTTTTTTTTTTAAGTTTTTGTTTTAATTTCAGGGAATTTCCATCACAAGTGTTCAGGAGATACACACACATACATATATATATATATATACATTGGAATTCCATTAATCTTTGAGAATGTTTGGGGAAATACAGGAGAAAATTAAAATAAGCTTGGGACAACAGAAATAAAAAGAACTAAGAAGTATAGATTAGAAACATGAAATTTAGAAGGACACAGAAATAACTATATCAGGAGAAATGAAAGGGAAAAAGTCCTGACATGCATTTCAAAACTTCTGTAGGCTGAAGGAGAAAAATAGGCAAATGACTTAATTAGATCAATTTAAAATATTTTAACTTTAAGGCCAATTAAAGAGGTAACTCAGGAGATTGAAGAAAAAGAGAGTCTAAGAAGAAGCATAAGAAAAGATACAGAAAAAAGATTGAAAGATTTTTTAAAAATTAACAATGGACATAGGAAGAGATTGCAAAGAAAATGAAATAGAAGGAAAACTATTAAAAGGATACAGTACTGGAAAAAGTAAGATATGTCCAAATACTCAGCTATATAATTCTGGGAAGGTTCAAGTTGAAATAGAGCCTCTCTAATTAACTTACATATTTTTAAACATTGTAAAAGTATCCTTTCAAAATGCACTTAAAGTAAAATTTAAAAGTCTATAAAAGTCCAACTCAATTTTTTTTTTCAAACTGCAAGTTTTGATCAATTTTCTTTCTATAATAAATTGTTTTATAATTCAACTAGAACTACTAATCTTTTTGCTTAATTTTCAAGGAGAACATTTTAAAATCAGCATTTGCTTTGAATATACTAGAATGAATTATTTGTTCACATTGTTAAAAATGTTACCAGATTCTAAACAAAAAAATTAATTGTAAAGTGGAGAAAATGTAGGTCTATTTAAAGCTGAGATGACAGTTGTTGAGCATTGTGATGTATCATCTTGACACGAACTGAATGAGGTAGATTAGTGACTGACACTAGCAATGTCAGAATTTACATTACAGCACACAAACTCCATGGAAATATACTATTAGCACCCACAGTAAGCAGTGATAAGTAATGAGATAAAAATTGACAATGTCAATAGTCATAGCCCTCATAGTCAAGAATAATGAACACGTGTGTGCATATAGGTGTATATATATATACATATATATGAAATTAAATATACCTTTCATGCCTTCCATCAAGATTAAATTTTGTGTGGCAATAAACATTCTGAATACATAGATGATAAAATTGATTTTGATGTACATTAAATGTAGACTACATTTGCTGCAAAGTACAATGACAAAGATGTTGTGATAAAAATCCTCTAGAAATGAGTGATCTGAAATACAAGCTTTTCATACTTTACATCTAAAAATAACCAAAAAATTATCTTTTTCTCTTTAACTTATGCTATGATAATTAAGTTAACCTTGTGAACGCTTGGTCCTGAAGTGCTCTGGGAACTAGATAAAAAGTGTTTTTAATATAACTATCTCATATATTAGAATTTTTAAAATATAATTTAGAAAGTGTAACATATCTGCCTTAGAGTTTTCTTTCTAAATTAGAACTTATGAGAGAAAAATACATTGTATCTTAGTACTGTTTAGTTAGTCATTATAAAGCATGCAAAAATTTCCTAAGTGATATTAGTTCATGTTTAACAATGCTTTGAAGATCACTGTTACAAGAGTAAAATTTAACACAATGTTATGAGTGTCTAGGCACATCCTCTTTGATTTGTGTAGTTTTATAACCCTTTTCAGGAGATATTCTTATTTTCTTTTCCCATTTAATTCCTTTTTTCTTTAGAGGCAATTTGAAAAATATTGTAGACTCCTCTCTGTAGTTGCTAAGGCATCTGAGGTTGACAAAGGGATTTTACTCAGTTCTGTGAATGAGTAACCCCAGCGGCAGCCAGTTCAGAAACCTGAGGTACACCCAGGGAGAAAGCAAGGGGCGTGGGGAGAGACGCGGCTCACAAGCCCTCTTCAGCGACGTGGAGGCGGACAGGCGGCCGCGGCTGGCTGTGCGGAGGCCGCGAGGGGCACGTCGGGAAAGTTCTGTCTAACCCCAGTAAGCCTGAGCGGGTCAGAATGGAAGAGCGTGAGGAGAGAATAGTGGGATCCAATCCAAGAAAACCAGAGGCATTCAGCTTTTGGCAGCTAAGTAAAGTAGATTGCTGAGTCCTTAAATAAAAGAGACTGTTGTGAATTCTTTTTACTTCCCCTTTAAGAGTAGCAAAATATCTAGGCTTTCACAGAAGAAACATTCAATTCACAAGGAATTAACTTCATACCAATCATGCACACCCATACACAGATCTATCTGTTCCATCATTTGCACTTAGATTAAGATTTAATAATTATATAGAAATGACACGCATTTTTCCATATTTGAAAACTGCTTCTTAGCTTTTTTGCTTTATTTCAGGTATTATGAATACAAAATTCATACACATATTTCTATTATATTCTGTAAACATACTGTATGTTTACAATGCAGGAGAAATATCTCAGATTTTTTTAGAGAAGATATAATTTGAGTGAACCAAACTATAATTTTTACAATTACTTCACTGCTGACATATTTATATATGTATATAATATGTTTTATACACCCAAACATATCATCTCTCTGCTGTCTACATTTGCTTTGTGGTTCAAGCATTCAATGAATCCATAGTTTGGTTCAAGTCTCTGGTTCCAAGAGACTGCATATATCTGTTTTTAGCAAAAGTACAACTTTTGGTTTGAAAACCAAATAAAGAAAGAACCCATAAAAAGTTAAATATGCTAACAGAGGGAAAATAAGAGTAAATAAATCATTCTTAAAACCTGAAAATGGAAAGGAAAGAACATAAATATGTGATGTATTATATTTCATAATTGAGAGAAAACATTTTAGAATATAGTGAGTTATATTTCCTAGTTATTTAGTTGCTTTTGCACAGTTCTTTCTGTTTCTCAGGAAAATATTTCCAGAATAATTCTTAAGTTTTTCAATGCCTCTGCTCATTTTAAACCCTATTTTATTAATTATCTAATTCTGACATCACTATTCACACTGGATCAATTATCTAGTCTGAATAAACTTTAATTGAGCCATTTAAAACATGTGCAGCTGTTGTGAACTGAAAAAGGCAGATAGTTTACCTCATTAGTATTAATTTAAATGTTCATGGCTTTGTACATTTTTATGTGCAGAGTATATGCTTTTATAGTAAGTCTAAAGTCATTTTTTAAAAAAGAATAGACATATTAGATGGATTTTGCAATCACTTAGATACATTTGTTTTCTGAATGAGTCAAAACAATTGAAAGTACACTTACTCTTATACAACTTTTTAACAGGTTTTCCAATAAATTATAATAATCTGAATTCTTTGTAATTCATTTATATTGTTAACCTGATGATCTCTCAAGCATTTTTCTTCATTTTAGTTTGTATTATTTCAAACTTATTTACCATAACATACAGAGAATTTCTTGGGTAAATGTCTGGCAGGTTCAATATTTGACTTATTTTTGTGTGTTCTCAAAGCAGAAGAAAAATTTATTTTAAGCATTTTTTTGTTTAATTCGTGACATTTATAATTTGACTTGTACAAGGTGTTGTTTGTTGGTTTGCTTTGGTTTGGTTTCTCTGACATGAAATTTTCAGGTGTGTAATTTTTATTATTTGAAAGAACAAATATTTCAGCATTTATTACTATTTCCTTTAACAGTACCTCTCTTTTTGTGGATTCTCTGACATCTCAAAGAGATGAGTCACCTTTGACACGCTGAGTCATTCTGGTCAACTATAACTCTGTGTATTTGGCTTTCATTGTTTTACATTTAAATAGCTAATTGCTTGGGAGTTTTAATTTGACCTTATTTTGTGCTTATTTCATTTAAGACTGAGCATTGAAAACAAATGCTAGAATGCCTGAATTCTAGGAATGAGAAATGGTCTTGCTCTTAAAGAATGCGTGCGTGCATTCAGTCACCTCTGACTCTTTGTGACCCTACGGACTGCAGCCAGCCAGGCTCCTCTCTTCATAGGATTCTCCAGGCAAGAACACTGGAGAGGGTTGCATGCCCTCCTCCAGGGAATCTTCCTGACCCAGGGGTTGAACCATCATCTCTTATGTAACCTTGCATAGACAGGTAGGTTCTTTGCCACTAGCACCACCTGGGAAACCCCTCTTAAAGTACATTTGGTACTTTAAAGAGAAATTCTGATATGTGAGGATACTCAGATGAATATTTATGTGTATGTGTTATAAGTATAAGAGAATGTGTGTGTGAGTGTGTGTGTGTGTGTGTGTGTGTATGTGTGTGTGTATGTGTGTGTGTATGTGTGTGTATGTGTGTGTGTATGTATGTGTATGTGTGTGTGTATGTGTGTGTGTGTGTGTGTGTATGTGTGTGTGTGTATGTGTGTGTGTATGTGTGTGTGTGTGTGTGTGTGTGTGTGTAGATATGAAATAAAAACCGTAGTGCCTTTAACCATGGCACAGTCACCCAATTTGACAAATCTGTACAAGCTAACACTCCACTTGTATAATAAGCACCATTATTCCTGTTTATCTCCTGGTCTATACAGTGGAAGTGAGAAATAGATTTAAGGGACTAGATCTGATAGAGTGCCTGATGAACTATGGATGGAGGTACATGACATTGTACAGGAGACAGGAATCAAGACCATCCCCATGGAAAAGAAATGCAAAAAGGCAAAATGGCTGTCTGAAGAGGTCTTATAAATAGCTGTGAAAAGAAGAGAAGTGAAAAGCAAAGGAGAAAAGGAAAGATATACCCATTTGAATGCAGAGTTCCAAAGACTAGCAAGGAGAGATAAGAAAGCCTTCCTCAGCGATCAATGCAAAGAAATAGAGGAAAACAACAGAATGGGAAAAACTAGAGCTCTCTTCAAAAAAAAGATACCAAGGGAATATTTCATGCAAAGATGGGCTCAATAAAGAACAGAAATGGTAGGGACCTAACAGAAGCAAAAGAGATTAAGAAGAGGTGGCAAGAATACACAGAAGAACTGTACAAAAAAGATCTTCACGACCAAGATAATCATGATGGTGTGATCACTCACCTAGAACCAGACATCCTGGAATATGAAGTTAAGTGGGCCTTGGGAAGCATCACAATGAACAAAGCTAGTGAAGGTGATGGAATTCCAGTTGAGCTATTTCAAATCCTGAAAGATGATGCTGTGAAAGTGCTGCACTCAATATGCCAGCAAATTTGGAAAATTCAGCAGTGGCCACAGGACTGGAAAAAGTCAGTTTTTATTCCAATCCCAAAGAAAAGCAATGTCAAAGAATGCTCGAACTAGCACACAATTGCACTCATCTCACACACTAGTAAAGTAATGCTTAAAATTTTCCAAGCCAGTCTTCAGCAATATGTCAACTATGAACTTCAAGATGTTCAAGCGAGACTCAGAAAAGGCAGAGGAACCAGAGATCAAATTGCCAAATTCCACTGGATCATCGAAAAAGCAAGAGAGTTCCAGAAAAACATCTATTTCTGCTTTATTGACTATGCCAAAGCCTTTGACTGTGTGGATCACAATAAACTGTGGAAAATTCTTCAAGAGATAGGAATACCAGACAACTTGACCTGCCTCTTGAGAAACTTGTATGCAGGTCAGGAAGCAACAGTTAGTACTGGACATGGAAAAACAGATTAGTTCCAACAGGAAAAGGAGTACATCAAGGCTGTATATTGTCACCCTGCTTATTTAACTTATATGCAGAGTACATCATGAGAAACGCTGGGCTGGAGGAAGCACAAGATAGAATCAAGATTGGCAGGAGAAATATCAATACCTCAGATATGCAGATGACACCACCCTTATGGTAGAAAGTGAAGAAGAACTAAAGAGCCTCTTGATGAAAGTGAAAGAGGAGAGTGAAAAAGTTGGCTTAGAACTCGAAAACTAAGATCATGGCATCAGGTCCCATCACTTCATGGCAGATAGATGGGGAAACAGTGGAAGCAGTAGCTGACTTTATTTTTCTGGGCTCCAAAATCACTGCAGATGGTGATTGCAGCCTTGAAATTAATAGACACTTACTCCTTGGAAGGAAAGTTATGACCAACCTAGACAGCATATTAAAAAGCAGAGACATTATTTTGCTGACAAAGGTCCATCTAGTCAAGGCTATGGTTTTTTCAGTAGTCATGTATGGATGTGAGAGTTGGACTATAAAGAAGGCTGAGCACTGAAGAACTGATGCTTTTGAACTGTGGTGTTGAAGAAGACTCTTGAGATTCCCTTGGACTGCAAGGAGATCCAACCAGTCCATCCTAAAGGAGATCAGTCCTGGGTTTTCCTTGGAAAGACTGATGTTGAAGCTGAAACTCCAACACTTTGGCCACCTGATGTGAAGAGACGACTCATTTGAAAAGCTCCTGACGCTGGGAAAGATTGAGGGCAGGAGGATAAGGGGATGACAGAGGATGAGATGGTTGGATGGCATCACTGACTCGATGGACATGGGTTTGGGTAGACTCCAGGAGTTGGTGATGGACAGGGAGGCCTGGCGTGCTGCAGTTCATGGGGTTGCAAATAGTCAGACACGACTGAGTGACTGAACTGAACTGAAATTCTGTTTATAACCCAGTTCCCAATCAATGGTAAAATAAATGTGCAAGTATTTGTGTATGAGGGTACTGTGTGCCAAATATGCAGATCTTTAACACTGTTGTTTTGCATAATATTTAAATCACTTTAAGTTCAAAATAAAACAGGGGAAAATACTTAACATATGTGTATCAGTAAGACTAAAAGAAAAACATTTTAGAACATATCTACATATACTTAAAAGCAGACTAATAAGTCCAATATTCAGATCTTTTTGAGGAAAAAAAATGATATTTTCCTCAAAGATGTTAAGTAGACTCTGTTCTTGACCTGGCAGCATTTGAAAAGAATTTTGTTTCTGTATTTCATATTTTTCAACCGAATCTTCTCAGACTTTGTTCTTCAGAGTCATTGAAAGAAATTAATCTTAAAAGTTACTATTTACGTGCCAGGCCAGAAGTTAATAAGTACTTTTCATGCATTATTGTATTTAATCTTTAGCCACAAAGCTGTGAGTTAGATATTATAATCCCTGTTTTACAGGTTGGTTAAGAAATCACCCAAGGTCACATAGCTACTAACGTGGTAGATCCAGATCTCAAACCAAAGTTAATGCTATATGCATTATAATACGTGGAATATGCTAGAAACAACTAAAATTTGCCCTCCATAATTTGATAGGAATGCTTTTTGTTCTAATGGAGGGAAAAAAAATAAAACAACTTGAATGAGGGTATCATTCTTCATTAGATGGGGCACAAATAGATTCTGCTTTATTTCCTTCCTAAGAATCAGTCAGTTATTATCCAGAAAATTAGAACTTCTAATTTGTCCCCAAAAGTCTAATAATTTTATAAGACATAAACTTTTGGATTTAAACTTCATGGTAATGTAAATTTCATATTCCTTATTATATACATATCTATAAGTGATTGCATAAATTTATTAGCAATTCAAAATTTTAATGCTCTCAGAATCAAGGATTAGATTAAATATTATGAAAATACACAGTATCATCCTAAAACGTGTATTTTATCGGGGAATCATTCAGTGGAATCTACCCTTACTTTCAATGTGCCATGTCAGATTTTTCTTCCCTTTTCATGAAAAGGTCTCTTAAGGAGAATTCCTATTTACAGCAAGTGACAAAGGAAGCAAATACCCAGTCCAATAAATATGTAGAAAAGTCCAACTCATTTTATGGATTGAAATAATTTAACAAAATAGACAAATTAAAACCTACTTAACAAGTTTGAAAAATAGCATCATAAGCACTATAGAAAAATAACTGGATTATATTTTAAGATTTACTGTGCCTACTATGTGTAAGGTCCTGTGCTAGTGTTTGATAATGCATTCAAATTTAACACAAAAAGTTTTAAAATTACTTTTAAATATAAGTCTACTGCAGTCTTTAAAAGGCATGCTTTAAAATGTTACAAATGACTTATTTGAAAAACAGAAAGAGACACAGATCTTGAAAACGAATTTATGGTTACCAAAGTAGAAACAGGGTAGGGATAAATTAGGAACTTGAGATTAACATACACACACTACTACATATAAAATAGATAACCAAGGACCTACTGTATAGTATGGGAAACTCTACTCAATGGTCTAGTAATCTACAGGAGAAAAGGATTGGAAGATAATGAATACACACACACACATATATATACATATATATAAAACTGAGTCACTTTGCTGACTCCTGAAGCTAAAACAACAGTGTAAATCAACTATACCCCAATAAAACTTTTTTAAAGATATGTTTCTAAATTTTCCAAGAGCTTGGTATAATTAGAAATTCATATTTTGATATACAACAATGTTCTCAAACTGCAAACTTTTGCTTTAGAACTCTGAAAGTTCATACAGAGTGGCTGTATTTAGCATAGGAAAATTAAATTTGTGAAATATTCCTCTCAAAGGAGTTGTTACTAAGCATTGTATTATATGGCACTCAGTGGACAATCTGCCCAACACATTCACATTTTGTGATAAAATTTATTATCACAGTTATGAGTTACAAAAACACCTGCATTGTATGTGGCCTACACTAATTACTTTGATCAAATTATAGGAACAAATTACTCTATGTCATGTAGAGTATTCATCTTGCTTGCTTTTTAGCCAGATAGTCACTGTAGACAAATACTACACTGAGAAAAATAAAGCTTCATCTTAAATTAAAAATATTTTTGCTTTCTAAGCCATATATTTCAATGCTAATATGTGTTTATGCTTTCAAAATTTTTTGTGGCTTTTGAAAATATTTTTTGAGAAAATTTAATTTTCTTTTATTAAAAAATAAACTTTCTTTTTTAGAAAGTACTTAAAAATTTTTTTTTTCATTTCACAGTTAAAGGTGTGTGCCCACAACTATAACATGGACCATAACATTGTCTAACTCAATGAAACTATGAGCCATGCCATGTAGGGCCACCTAAGAGGGACGGGTCATGGTAGAGAGTTCTGACAAAACGTAGTCCACTGTAGAATGAATTGCAAACCACTTAAGTATTCTTGCCTTGAGAAACCCATGAACAGTTTGAAAAGGCAAAAAGATAGGACACTGAAAAATGAGCTCCACAGGTCGGTAGGTGACCAATATGCTACTGGAGATCAGGGAGAACTAACTCCAGAAAGAATGAAGAGACAGAGCCAAAGCAAAAACAACACCCAGTTGGGGATATGACTGGTGATGGAAGTACAGTCTGATGCTATAAAGAGTAATAATGCATACGAATCTGGAATGTCAGGTCCATGTTCTTTAGTCACTCAGTTGTTCTCAACTCTACAATCCCATAGACGATAGCCCGCTAGGTTCCTCTGTCCATGAGATTCTCCAGGCAAGGATATTGGAATGGGCTGCCATTTCCTTCTCCAAGAGTTAGGTCCATGAATCAAGGCAAATTGGAAGTGGTCAAAAAAGAGATGGTAAGAGTGAACATCAACATTTTAGGAATCAGAGATAAAATAGACTGAATGGGTGAATTTAACTCAGATGACCATTACATCTACTATTGTGGGTAAGAATCCCTTAGAAGAAATGGAGTAGTCATCATAGTCAACAAAAGAGTCTGAAATGCAGTACTTGGATGCAGTCTCAAAAACAACAGAATGATTTCTCTTCCTTTCCAAGGCAAACCATTCAATATCGCAGTAATCCAAGTCTATGCCCCAACGAATAATGCTGAAGAAGCTGAAGCTGACCAGTTCTATGAAGACCTGCAAGACCTACTAGAACTAACACACAAAAAAGATGTCCTTTCATTATAGGGGACGGAATGCAAAAGGAGGAAGTCAAGAAACACCTGGAGTAACAGGCAAATTTGGCCTTGGAGTACAGAACGAAGCAGGTCAAAGGCTAACAGAGTTTTGCCAAGAGAACATACTGGTCATAACAAACACCCTCTTCCAACAACACAAGAGAAGACTCTATACATGGACATCACCAATGGTCAATATGGAAATCAGATTGATTATATTCTTTGCAGCTAAAGATGGTGAGGCTCTATACAGTCAGCAAAAACAAGACTGGGAGCTGACTGTGGCTCAAATCATGAACTCCTTACTGCCAAATTGAGACTTAAATTGAAGAAACTGGGGGAAACCATTAGACCACTCAGGTGTGACCTAAATCATATCCCTTATGACTATACAGTGGAAGTGACAAATAGATTCAAGGGATTAGATATAATAGAGTGCCTAAGAACTATGGATAGAGGTCCATGGCATTGTACAAGAGATAGGGAGAAAGACCATCCCCAAGGAAAAGAAATGCAAAAAGGCAAAATGGTTGTCTGAGGAGGGCTTTCAAATAGCTGTGAAAAGACAAGAAGCTAAAGGCAAAGGAGAAAAGGAAAGATATACCTATTTGAATGCAGAGTTCCAAAGAATAGCAAGGAGAGATAAGAGAGCCTTCCTCAGTGATCAGTGCAAAGAAATAGAGGAAAACAATAGAATGGGAAAGACTAGAGATCTCTTTAAGAAAATTAGAGATACCAAGGGAACATTTCATGCAAAGATGGATACAGTAAAGGACAGAAGTGGTATGAACCTAACAGAAGCAGAAGATATTAAGAAGAGGTGGCTAGAATACACAGAACTATACTAAAAAGATCTTCAAGACCAACATAATCACAATGGTGGGATCATTCACCTAGAGCCAGACATCCGGGAATGTGAAGTCAAGTGGTCCTTAGGACGTATCACTATGAATAAAGCTGGTGGAGCTGATGGAATTCCAGTTGAGCTATTTCAAATCCTAAGAGGATGCCAGCAAATTTGGAAAACTCAGCAGTGGCCACAGGATTGGAAACGGTCAGTTTTCATTCCAATCCCAAAGAATGCTCAAACTAGTGTACAATTACCCTCATCTCACACACTAGTAAAGTAATGCTCAAAATTCTCCAAGCTACACTTCAACAGTACATGAACCATGCAATTCCAGATGTTCATGCGGGATTTAGTAAAGGCAGAAGAACCAGAGATCAAATTGCCAACATCTATTGGATCATCAAAAAAGCAAGAGAGTTCCAGAAAATCATCCACTTCCGTTTTACTGACTATGCCAAAGCCTTTGACTGTGTGGATCACAACAAACTGGAAAATTCTTCAAGAGATGGGAATACCAGACCACCTACTTGCCTCCTGAGAAAACTGTTTGTAGGTCAAGAAGCAACAGTTAGAACTGGACATGGACCAACAGACTGGTTCCAAATAGGAAAAGGAGTATATGGTCACCCTGCTTATTTAACTTATATGCAGAGTACATTATGAGAAATCCTGGGCTGGAAGAAGCACAAGCTGGAATCAAGATTGCTGAGAGAAATATCAATAACCTCAGACATGCAGATGACACCACCCTTACGGCAGAAAGTGAAGAAGAACTAAAGAGCCTCTTGATGAAAGTGAAAGAGGAGAGTGAAAAAGTTGACTTAACATTCAACATTCAGAAAATTAAGATCATGGCATCCGGTCCCATCACTTCATAGTAAATAGATGGGGATGCACTGGAAACAGTGAGAGACTATTTTTTTGGCTCCAAAATCACTGCAGATGGTGACTGCAGGCATGAAATTAAAAGATGTTTGCTCCTTGGAAGAAAAGGTATGAACAACCTAGACAGCATATTAAAAAGCAGAGACATTTTTTGCCAACAATGGTCCATCTAGTCAAGGCTATGGTTTTTCTAGTAGTCATGAATGTGAGAGTTGGAGTATAAAGAAAATTGAGTGCCAAAAATAGATGAACAGTGGTGTTGGAGAAGACTCTTGAAAGTCCCTTGGACTGCAAGGAGATCCAACCAGTCAGTCCTAAAGGAAACCACTCCTGAATATTCATTGGAAAGACTGATGCTAAAGCTGAAACTCCAATAATTTGCCCACCTGATGGGAAGAACTGACTCATTTGAAAATACCATGATACTGGGAAAGATTGAAGGTGGGAGGAGAAGGGGACAACAGAAGATCAGATAGTTGGATGGCATCACTGACTCGATGGAATGAGTTTGAGTGAACTCCGGGAATTGGTGATGGACAGGGAGGTCTAGTGAGCTGCGGTCCATGGGGTTGCAAAGAGTTGGACCCAACTGAGCAACTGAACTGAATTGAACTGCCCATGACGATTAACAATCATGTATATGGCTAATAAGAAAACACAGCCTGTTGCACATAAATTTGTGTTGTCCTGTATCACTGTTGAAGAGTGAATCTATTAAAAGATAGATGAATGCAGGTAACAATGATAGGAAGGTAAGAGTCCACCGACAAGAAATTAAATAATCTTACATTGGATTGTTAGAAGGATAAACTCAGTTGTAATAAATATAATTTAGATAGTATTTTTCTTCTTGCTTTAATATCATACTCACTGGTCATTACAAAATATAAAGTAATCCTGTTTTCCTCTTATGTGACCTATTTGGTGTGAACATTTTAATTACATATATCATACATAAACATACATCTCAGCAACTACTTTTACCTTCTCTGTCTTCCACATAATACCTATCATGATTAAGTACCTGCTACATCTTTAATAAACACATCCTCTCAGATACCCTTTGTGACAGATATTTCCATTCCCTTTTGGTGGAAGCCAAATTTCCAAGGCAATTGTGCATGTCCCCACAGTCACATGGACAATCAGTACAAGAAGCAGGTTTGAATTCAGGTCTGTATTGTTCACTCCACAGACCATGGTGACTCCCTCCAGTTCCAGAGGACTGTCCTTCCTACCTGCACTTAGAATCTTGTTTAGTTTTAACGGTAAGGTGAAAATTGTATGAGGTAAATTCTGGACATCTAGCACAATGCCTGGAAGTTGACACATAGTTAATAAATGCTAACTCATTACAAGTACTGCAAGACTTGTAATGTACTGTGTACATTAACATCTATCTTGTCCATACCAATGCTACCCGTGAGGTTGACTAATTCATGCTAAGATATGAATGACTACTAAACATCCTTCTTGTCCTCTGCTTTCCTATTAACCTAACTGAAAAATCTCCAGAAGGATTTCTTTCAAATTAGAATTTTGAAACAGTGGTATTTTGGTGGGGTGAATGGTGATTAGCAATAATCGCGCCTCGGATAAGCTTCATTGGCTATGATACTGCCACTGCGCAAAGTTTGAATGGTGAGCTAAAATAATACTATAAAACCACAAAACCTGCTTTTAATTGAGCAATTTAAATGAAAATATATGAGTAGACATGCAGTGATACAGTTATATCCAAATCTTACCATGTATGTATATGCATACACACACACCCCACACTGGATATCTCTTTGTCTTTTAGTCTCTTTCCTGTTCTTTCTCTTTTTCTATCAAACTCTATATACAGAGACATGTACACACATGTTCATGCATATATACCAAAACTTACAATCCTTCAGTCATATTATATAAAGGTATGTCACAAATCAGGTCATATCCTCAAGACATCATATTTATGTAGCCAGATTCATAGTAGCACTGAGAACTACAAAACAGGTGTTAGATGAATCCTCAAAATCAGTATTAGATAAACATCCCACTAAATCTATTTTTAAACATAATTTATTGCCAACATTTTATGGCATCATTATCATATAAGGTGATATAGTTACTTTTTACCATTAAAATGTACTATATATTGAACATCCCATATATTATAAATCACATCTAATCATTTCAGAAATAATATTACTAAGTTTAAAGTAAGGAGAGAATGTTCCTATTTTTGGTGATAACAGAACTTGTCAAGTAGCCTTAGATTTCCAGATGGAAGTATCATTTTGAAAGTCATCACTGGAGGATTAGCTAATTAATTTTATTAAAAACTTATGTTTTCACTCTCATGATACTAAACATGTTTTGCTTATTTTAACAAATTCTGTATCCTTATTTATTGCTTCTACTGGAGTTGGTTGTATATGCTCACACAAAACTCACAAAAACTTTTTCAGTGAGCATTTGTTTTGGTTACTGAAGTTCAGAGTTCAATTTTAAGTCTCAATAATATCGTAATAGAATATTTGGTTTTGATTTTCAATTTTGTTTTAACTAACTGCACAAAATTCCATCTAAAAACATTTGATAGTTAAGCATATATTTCAAATGTCTAAAACTAGACAAAATCATTGGTATTTGTGATCACAGGATTCTGAATCATAAATGGGATCTAAATTGAAATACTAGCTTTTTCAAATAATCAGTCCTAATGTATACTTAGAGAAAATAATTTGTATATATATATATGTGTTTATATCCTCGTATATTGTAAACAAAATAAAGCAACTTGTAACAGTCATTTTTTATTAATCCTGAATTAAGTGAGTAATATGCTTAAGGAAAATAAAACCTCAGTGAGCAGTTTTAATATTAAGAACTGCTGCTAAATTTTGAATCAAGTAATTGAGTATATTATTAGATGACAGATATACAGATGGATAAATATATGAATGGATGGCTGGATGGATGAATCAACCGATTGATCGACAGATAATTACAAACACAAAGGGAGTATAGAAAGAATGAATTGAAAGTAATCAGCTGAAAGTGTTAGTTTCTCTGCTGTGTCCAACGCTTTGTGACCCCACAGACTGTAACCTGTCAGGCTCCTCTGTCCATGGAATTCTCCAGGCAAGAATACTGGAGTGCGTAGCCATTTTCTTCTCCAGGGGAGTTTCCTGACCCAGGAATCAGGTCACCCACATTGCAGATTCTTTATCATCTGAGCTACCAGGGCAGCTACCATAGAAAGGATGAAGGATTATTTACTATGATTTTGATATGTTTGTTAAATTTAACAGTAGATTTGTATTACTTAAGATAGAGATTTAAAATATGTTGAGGCCAAAAGTGTTCATATTTTAATATATTATTCTTGCCTGGAGAATCCCAAGGACAGAAGAGCCAGGCAGGATACAGTCCATGGGGTCACAAGAGTCAGACATGACTTAGCCACTAAACCACCACATTTAAATTTTAGAACAAAGACTGTAGTTGTAATTTGCATAACATATCTTTAAATAAACTTTACTCTCTAATAATGCTAGGAAAATCTCAATTACACATATTTTTTCAGCTGGACATTTGTCTTTGAATTATATGTAACTGTGGTTTTATAATCTTTAAGGCCTTTAGTTATTGTTATGGAGACCTAATAATTATTTTATTTCCTCTGCATAGAGGCCAAGTTATATGCAGAAATCTAAATTAGGCCAGTCAACCCCATAAGGTAAGCAGCCTCCAGAATCTTTCCACAAGTGAGAAAATAAGTGAGGGAGGAGGCAGCCAGAAGAAATTATATGGGAAGATAGAGTGACAAGGAGAAACTTGTTTTTACCTTGCTTTGGTTCCTTTTGTTTGACTCTGATATATAAGCTTACCCAGGCAAAGAAAGTTGATACCTCAGTGCAAGAGAAACAACATTTCTGGAACAATGGATGAGTTAAAATTAGGCTTTGTTTTGCCCCAACCACTAGTCTGCTTTCTTAAATAAAGCATCAGGCTGGGGTCTGAGATCAGAAAAGGGGCTGCAGATCCAAAGGGCCCACCTTGCTCTGGCTTCCCTTCCTGTTGCCCACCATCCCTCTGCAAATTTCTTTCAAAAATTTTTTCCTCCTTCCCACCCTAGTTGCTTCTGTCCTCCTTTCCCCCCCTTCCTTCTTTTGTCAGTCCAAGCTCCAGGGCGTTACCTTGCCACGGAAGAGTCTTGGTTGTCAGCTTCTTACTGGACTCCAGCTCTGTGGCCCAGCCTAGTTAATGGCACAAGTCCAGATGGAACACACTGGTAGCATTGGCTATGTTCCACCATTGTTTGGTCTGTCACACTAACAGCTCTTAGACTTAGCAACTTCTCCCTTTGCTCTTCTCATGTTGTCACCTTTGTCATTTATCTCTGTCTTTTCTCTATCTTTTAAAGGCCATTTACAATTCAGTAAATCAATGTTTATGTGAATATTTCAAATATAGAAATTTCTGAAGATGTCATCAAATAATTCTGTCAAACAGGAAGTTCTGCCATATATAATAGAGCATCACCAGAGAGAGTCTTAAGTTTAGCTGTCACTGAAGCAGATATCCTGCTTCTTTAACATGTTAAAAAATACAGAAAAGTAATGTGCTTTATCCTAACATATTTTGTATTTCTCTTTAAGCACTTTTTTCTCTTTGTCATCAGTAAATACAATTCCTTTAGAAAAAACAGTCAAGACACCCTTGAGTCATAGCACTGAATTGAGCATTTTGTAAGGTTCTGACAGTCTCTGATACAGTATATATTTTGCTTTGCTGTGACCCTGATGATGAAACTGTCAGGACTGAATTAAGACGCCATAAGAGATGTATTCCTACTCATATTTTTAATTGGAAATAATATTTCTGCCAAAATATTCATAAGAA